>NW_008602282.1:23596-26269 GCF_000691845.1 Merops nubicus | reverse complement strand
CATCAGCGGCACCGTCTGGTCGATGCCCATCTGGATGCGGCGCAGGATGGCAGACATCTCGTTGACCTTCTGGATCTGCTCCGCATACTTGGCATACTTCTTCTGGCGCTCCTGCATGAAGCTATAAAGAGTTTCCACAGAGAGGTCCATCTGTTTAAAAACAACAAGCAGAGCGAGGCGTGTTAGCCCAGCTGTTAGCCCAGCTTTCAGCGCCCTCTCTTTTCTAAAAGCACCTTAGATGCCCAACTGGAGACACCAGCCAAGCACAAAGGAGCTCCTTTGTAGGTACATAACCAGCTTGTCCCAAAATGGGATGATTCATAGCTTCCTGTCAGGGAGGGCTTACATCCACCTCAGTTCTACAACCAAACACTGACTATCTGATCAGAAAATTCTTCATTTACAGGGCTGAAAGCCAACAGGTACTGCCACAGATTTCCCAGTCAACGACACACACCCTCCAAGTTATCCAAGCCCAAGGAACTCTGGCTTCCCCTACACCTGCAGGGTATTTTCAGTGGAGATCTTCATTTGCAAGCGTTTAGCTCTGGCATAATTGCCAGTGCTAATTTCATCAGCTTACCCAGGCTATTCTGCAGCTAAGCCATGGCCGCTATTATCATCATTGTCTGGAAAACTCCTGCCTTGAGAGAACCACAATGGATTACTAGTGTCCCTAATTTCCCCGAATCCTAAAAATAGAAGTGTTATGAGTGACCCCAGGCAAGACATTAAGCACATCAGCCACGCAATTAAACAGGGTAAGTACCCAAACTTGACTGGAGCATGATGACAATGACAGGAACTGCAGTGCTGTTCCTGCCTTGAGTGACGAAGGTACCCTTCATAATTCACAGCCCAGCTTTCTCTCCAGCCAGACCTGCAAACTCCAGGTGGGATCCAGCCAAGAGCTGCTAGCACTGTCCACACACTAGCCAAGTCAGAGAGCTCCAGCTCTTTTACACCCTGTAAGATCCACCATCTATTCAGAGAGGCTGTTAACAGATTTGCTCCAAGCCCTCAAGTGTGCACCTGAAGCTTGGTTGCTCTGGCTTGCTGTCGCTGTGCTCGACAACCCCAGTTATTCCAGTGTACTGGCTCTTCAAACTGGTATGCCTGAGAGGTGGGCACGCATCCTGCAGCCACAGTGCCCTCATGGAAAGCAGAGCCCTGGCCTGGGGCTCGGTGCATGCCCACAGTGGCTGCTGGCTGAAGGGCAGGAGTGGACACACGCTGACCAGTTTCAGCCCACTGGTGCCTCTTACCAGCATTTTTCTGAACCTCTCCCACCTAATCACCCCCAACATGTCACAGCTCACAGTGAAGCAGCCTCAGGGAATTGGTGCTGAGAACTCCTGGTCTACCAGAAAGCACAAGTTCAAACAATATCCCTCACTTCAACTGTGATGGAGCCTACCCGTTTGCTGGAGGACAGTGACACCTGTCACCTGAGACAACACAAAGGGATTGGTGCAGAGCTACAGCCCAGGCTGTGCTGAGCAGATCTGACTTACGTGGGGCTTCACTGGCAAGCGTAATCCTGAGCCAGGACACATCGGTGTGGGGCTGGAGCAGAGTCAGCAGCAGAGGGTGGAAAAGCTCAGAGCTGGAAGGGGCATCCCCCACTGAGCAGGGAAGTCCCACCCATCTGAGCACTGCTGCCCCACTGGCAGCAGAGGGGTTTGACACTGGGGGAGCTGTGTTTGCTGCCAAGCATCCCTTTCATGCCCTGGGGAAGAGCTCAAGACAGAAATAGGTTTCTCAATAAAATATTTTCTTGCCTAAGTTACAAACAGCACTGAAAAACACACACACACAGACACGTTTCCACTGAACTGTCGTGAGGATTAGGAAGCATTTTTTGACCCCTATCACCTCCATCAGAGCTGAATACAGCACCAATTAACCTTTTATTTCGTCTGTACTTTCTAGTGCTCTCAGGCTCAATTCTTCCTCTTTGCCTCTGTGCTTTCCTGTGAATTCCTCCCTCCACGCTTTCATGCATGGGACAAAATAAAAACCACCAGAGCAGGAAACTCCAAATAGAGTGGAAACAATTTAAGCCTACACAAGAGTTTCTATTAAAATCCCAGCTTAATAACTTAGTAGCTTGGTGCTAGCTCTGTAAATGGGAGTATGTAAAAAGCAGACCACCACCAGGTTTGCATGGGATGGAAGGAAATTCAATCCAGCACCTAAAAACATCCTACCTAATGAGAGACAGTGGTGTGGAGTGGCAGCCAGCCGGAAACCTGCCAAAAGCCAGCAAGCCTCATTAAAATGAGCAGCATGGGGACCCAGACAGAAACCTCCTCTGGTGCTGAAGTTCTCCTCCACAGACAGATTCTCCACATGCCCCCACAGCACTGCACAGGAGGCAAAAGCCTGTATCTACCAAGCTCTGAAACAAAAAAAAACACTCCAAAGGCTCCTTTTTCCTACCATTACAATAATTTCAACCTGTTGACTTTTAGGTTCCTTGTGTAAATACCAGTAACATCCACTTACTGGAGGGGAACATGGGGAGAAGCTGAAGCTGACCTGCAAAAGGAAGAAGAAACACAGAGTGGCCTTCCAAGCTCTTTGCTTCTTGGGGACACGTCCACAATGGCTATAAAAAAAGCTGCCTCACAAAACAGAAAGGGTGGAAGTGAGTGTTTCCTATCTTTCCCT
>NW_008602282.1:0-23565 GCF_000691845.1 Merops nubicus | reverse complement strand
CCTACACCTGGTATTCCAGTTGGCCTGCTGCAGGAGACCATGGCAGCTGTACAGCCAGCAACACAACAAGGGCTGAACTTGAGTAGTTGTGAGGAAAGGTCAATTTTTAGTCAGACTGCACCTGGTCTTTTTAACTAGGAATTAAAAAAAAAAAATATTAAAAAAGCTACATGTTAACTCCTGTATATAAATGCCAATGCCTCTTTGCAGCTTTCCTTGAAGCTGGCCTAAATACACACTTACATCCTTCCTGCCTCCTCTCCCTCCAAGTGAGTTCCTCCAGTGCCAGACCTTGTGCTTTCACCCCTCCTGGCACACAGTCCCGCTCCTCTGCTGCTCAGACTGAGCCTTTGGCTGCAGGACTCTGAGGTCAGCCCCACTTACCCACCACAGAGACTAAAACTGCCCTTTAGAAATCTGCAGTGAACAGGGAAGACCCAAAGAATCCACTTAAACCTCATCTAGTTAATTCCATACTGTAGCAATAAAAAGCACCTGGAGAAGAGGAGCTTAGGTGAAGAGTCTCCTCCCTTGCCCACAGCCAAGGCAGTCCATGCTTTTCAAGGCACTCTCCAGGGTCACATGAGGGAATTTGCTCTCTCTGAACAGCTCCCATCAACTCCCACCTTCCCAGCATGAGGCCCTGCCCACGTTCTCTTTTGGAAAACACTCAGGTCTCAGCTTTCTTGCTTATCCCTGCCTGGCAAGCTCTCTGGGAAGCCCAGCAAGATGCCTTAGAGCCAGCAGCTCTTCCACTGCCCTACAACCACCTGTAAGTGTTTATTTGAGCCACTGTTTCTGCTCTGCTTGCTTCCAGCTTCCTACTAGGCCAGACCTCCACAGTTGCAAGCAAGTCTCCCATTGGCAGGTCACCACTCTGCCCATAAGCCGTGACAGATGTGGAGCTGTGCTGCCACCAGCTCAAGGAGCCTTCACAATTTTTTTCCCAACATCACCACTGAGTGAGCTGTCATTGTCTCCAACTTACAGGTACAGAAGAGTCTAGAGAGACAAAAGACTCTGCCTGAAGCCTGTTAAGAAGCAACAGAACAAAAGCAGAGTGCAGAGCCCAGCATGTGAGGTTGGAGTCCTAATTCTCAACAAAACACGAAGTTCTGCCCAGCCTGGCCTTGAGTCAAAAAGACATGTTCACAGTGAAGGTGTGAGAGCTCCCCATGCATTTTTTATTTCTTTCCAAAAATAATTCCTCCTGTTAAAGCAGCAAACTTGAGGCTGGACTATGCCCAGAGTAGAAGACAGGATTTTTTTTTCCCCTTCCTACATCAAAACGGATGGAAGAGATTTCCTCTTAGGACTATAGTACCATAAAGCCTAAAACTCACCTTCCAGCATAACATACTTTTTTTTGTACAGCCACTGACACTCAGTTTGGGTGAGTTCCTATTTCAAAGCTCGTGACTCCTCTGTACACCAGTAGCAGCAGGACACTAATTTATTACATCTAAGCTTCACATTTTAAACATGAAATGGCATCTACTGGGCTTTTCTTTCTTCAAATGAAAACAGATTGATAATTACTTCCAACAACAGCACAAGATGGATATTCCCTCACTTACAAGGGCCCCAGCACAGCCCCTCCTGCTACACCCTTCACACTGTCAGCCAGAGAGGGCTCACGGGCTCTCTCCTCTGTGTTACACAGGCCCATTTGTAACACCACACTGATGAAACACAAAAACAACTGAGTGTACTCTCAGACATCTTGCACACCACAAATTCTTGCATTCATTTTAAAATTCTTCTTGGCCCACACTGCCAAGCAGAATAAAGACATTAATTTAGCCCACAAAGAGACTGAGGTCAGCACTGGACTCTGCCCAATTCTTTTCAAGAGAACACACTGAAAACAAACCAGCGCCCTACCTCTTACCTGGCGTGGGTTTCTAGCATGTCTGTCATGGGCATCTAAGTGTCCTGAGCTCTCAGAAACAGAGCTCACATCTTGCTACTTCAATGACTGAGATTGAAAATTGCAGCTAGACATATTTTTCCCTGGTTGCAGAACATGCAAACACAGCCAGAAGTTCATTAAACTTGGACTGAAGTTTGTAGCGAGGCACTGCTGACATTTGTAACAGAACAAATACATCGCGCAAGGGGATGCTCTGTCATTCCCTGCCTCTCCTCTCCTTCCTTAAAATGCCAGTAAGGCAAAAAGATGTTTTGCTTCCTCCCCACTCAGCAACAGCCTTCACGAGCTCAGCCAGACATCCATTTGTCCCGTGTCCCTCTGCCCTAACAATGTGCTGTCAGCTCCCATCCCCTGTGGCTGCCGCTCACAAAACCTACAGCAACCAAGGTGCAATCCTTCCTCCAGAAATTCCACTTGCTAGAAGAGTGCTCGGAGCACAAGTGGCCTCTCCCTTCACACTGTCAGGTGCCTGGCTGGGGTTAAATGAGCTCCTTCCTGCAGCTGCACAAAACCCACACCACAAAGTGACAGGCAGGAACATGACTGCACGGAACGTCAGTCACCGTGTGCTGGTGTGAAAATATTTTTCAGTCGACACACTTAAAACTGAAGACAGCTCCTCTTTCTGCACTGCTCCAAAACAAATGTGCTCAGGGAAGGGCTTTTCTCTCTTCCCCTCTCTCTTTGATAACGTCACGCAAAGTCAGCACAATAGATCGTGATGAGTTCCTGATGATGGGAACATCCTCTGCTTCTCCCACTCATCCCACACACTGCTAAGTGATAAACTTACTGGGAAGCATCTTTGCCAGGGTGGAAAACAGAGATGCCCAGCCAAGGATCCCACATCCTTCTCTTCAGCAT
Organism: Merops nubicus; assembly: GCF_000691845.1. NCBI lineage: Eukaryota > Metazoa > Chordata > Aves > Coraciiformes > Meropidae > Merops > Merops nubicus. Next base: position 20,768 of record NW_008602282.1, on the reverse strand, counting down.
CAGTCCCAAGTGCAGCTCCCACCAATATGCTTCCTCTGCCAGGTAAATAAGCCTAATTCATGTTTACGTTTTTATTTATTTTTTTTTTATTTAAGCTTTTGTTAAATCCAAGACCAAATCCCATGCCAAAATGTTCCTTTTGCTCCCTCTGTAAATTGTCATTGCTGTAAACAACTGCCAGGGGTTACTCCAAGCATTGCAGAGATTGCAGTCAAGTTAAAGAACAAAGAGTAACTAGTTTAACTGGCTTTAACACTGAGTTTTAGTAATAGGTACATCAGGGCCCTTACCTCAAAAGATCTACACCTACATCCATGCCTGGTCCTTTAGAGCTACAGTAGCTACGTCATAGCTAAGACAGGCTGCTGCACCTGTAACACCAAGACTGAACTATTTCAGGAGGCCTTGGGTTGCACAAAAGAATTCAGAATTCAAAATAACAAGAATGTTCATTCTTGAAATTAGCTTTTGCACTTATGTACATCTTTCCTGCATACTGTGTTATTGGACAGGGCATGTCAGCTGCTCCCCTGCAATCCTGACCTTGCAGCCCACATCTTCCTCACTGCTCCGACTTGAGCCTTCCCTGCTTGAGAGACACCAGCATCCCTCTGCCAGCTGGCAGTCCCCCAAACTTAAGTTATGACTGCTATCACTAACTGTTGCTAAAAAAAGAGTCCTCGAGCTGCAATTAAAACAATACCTACCTCTTGCCCAGCACTAAGGCAGCAGTAGACTTCCAAGGACTTGAAAAAGCAGGGCCCTGCTTCACCGAGGTGGGAGAAGATGGACAGCAAAGCCCAGCAGCCATCTGGAATCTGGTGCTGCAGAGGTAGCCAGCTCTCCAGCTTGGATACATCTCGTATCACAGTCCTATTCTCCTGGACTTTCTTTACTTACAGCTCCCTCAGCACCACAGCTACTTATCTTTCTCTCTCTAAACAGCTAAACCATAACATAAGCAAGGGAAAGTCAGAGTTTCACATGACACAAAACCCAACGCAACCTCAGGCTGCAAACCAGCAGTCCCACCCTCCTCCTCCAAATCAGCTGCATGATCCCAGGCTCAGTTCTGCACATAAGTTGGAAAGGGAGAACAAAGGTTTGGTCTTCCCAGGCTCCCTCTTCCTCAGGGGTTTGCTCTTCTGTCCCATCAGCTTACTTGGCTGACCCATGGGTCTGACAGTCACAGAAGCAGCAGGACCACCACACAATGAGCAGCACCACCTCTCACACTGCACGTGCCCCTGGATCCTAACCCAGTGTTTGCTATGGCTGTCTTAGACTTCTAAGGCACAACAAGATTCTTGGGGGTCGGGGGGAAATCAGATTGTTAAATTGTCTATCAGTAAGTTTTCTAAATCATCAACAAGAAATGGTTATAGTAATTTCTAGCTCATTGACATTCACTAGGAACAACACTTTTTTAGAGGCTTTCTGTTGCTGTGTTTACAGAACAACCTACATCCATCTAAAAAGTCATCTCTAAAATTTATCACGACTAAAAAAATGTTATTACATTCAAAGCATTAGAAATGCTTCCATACCTCTCCTAAATGACAAAGTTTAAAAGAAATAAATAACAAAACCCACCCAGACAATACATATGATTGATGAACCTGTGTGCAACATCCTCACAAAACCTCTTTTGTGGAGTACAGCTCCACAGAAATGAATAATGAACTCCTAGCCTGTCTTTAATTAGCTGTTCCTGGAGAAAGAAAAATCTGTATCTGTTACAGTGATCTGCTGCCTAAATGACAACTTGCACAACTCTTGTTTCAGACCATCTAAGAATTCTGCTACAAAATACTGGCCTTCAATTCCCTCGCTTCCTGATTCTACACTGCTGCCATATTACTCATTCAGGACACTCCTATATCCAGCCAGAGCTTGAATATTAGAGGACAACAGCACTTGTAAGTGTTATTTACCCTTAGGGTTTTATTTTATCATAAATTTCATTCTTTCACCATGTCAGAATGCATGACTAGCTTTAAACAAGTTGGTTTTCCCAAGAAAAATAAGTTTCCATTCACAAAGAGATGACCACTGTTGTTAATGAGATGTTCCTCAGAAAACAGCAGTGTTCTCACTTCAGAGTGAAGAGGCCTTTATCTATCAGCATGATTACATTTGCAAGCCATCTGATCTACTGATATTATTCTCAGCTTCAAACATGGGACCTGATGGCTGTAGGTCATCTTTTCCACATGTCCTACAGAAGGTCTTTCAAAATTTTTCAAAAGGGGATGCTACATTTACCATGTTTAGTCAGGGCTAGACACTAGAAAAAGGCATTTTTATAGACAAGAGTACTGATTAGGAAGAAAAATCTCTTAAATCTAAGATAATGTAAAGGAACTGAGTTTTAACCATTTCCTACAGTTTGCAAAGTGGTGTAAGTATTACCTGGGACTCCTCTTTTTTTTTCTTGTCTGGGAACTGCAGACGAAGATGGGTTCAAGCACCCTGCTGCACTCAGCCAGCCCAACACATCTGGCTGCACCAGCCCTACCTCCCATGTGCTCTGCAGATGGCCTGGAAACACGCAAGAGGCCTGAAGCGTGAGATGAGCAGGGGCACAAGCCCAGCAGTCAGGAACTGGGGATTTCTGGACATCTGTCAGCTCAGAAGAAGCTTTTGTTCTTTCCCTGACAGCCAAGGCTCTCATGTAAAAGTCTAAATCACCCAATCTCACCAGGGAGACTCAAAGGTATGTCAGCTCTAACAACGTTAGCCACTGATTATCTGAAAAAATTCAGAAAGATCTTTTTGAAGTTCTACATCAGCCTCTTTCATGTTCAAGCAGAATATGAGATGAGCCAAGCACATCCCAGTGATGATGAGAAGGGGAAGGTCTACTCCTTCATTCCCAGAAGAGCTACTTTCAAGACTGACTCCACCATACTTCCAGAGTGCTGAAGTTCAGATGTCCCAGCACTTTTCTGGAGGTCACAGCATCTGACAGCAAGTCTCCAGCTTCAGGAAAGCCTGAAAAAACCCTTGAGCACTACAGACCACTTCCATAGCAAGCTCTTCTGAAGCTATAGACTGTTGTTCCAAATGTGGTAACTAGAGTACATACCACTACCACCAACCAAAAATTCAGATGAAGTTCAATGAGTGAGTAGCAATAATTAATCCACACTGACCATTCATTTTATGGTACTGAGCTGCAGTGGCCTGAAGTGTCACAGAAAGCATTTCTCTCTCCCTGTTCTTGTCTACAGATGGATCTCTAGGAAAAAAAACTGATCATTTGAAAATTTACACTAGTACTTGGCAGGACAACTTGCAAATGAAAAGCAAGTAGCTCATCTTCAGTTCCCATGTAGCTTAGGTCAGGCATAAGCAAGGATTCAATTCTATGGGCTGGACTGAGCAAAAGGAAAGGCTATGACCCAAGAATCCTTTCTGCCCTTAAAAATTCTTATAAATTCCTAGCCATATAGTGACATTATGCTGATTTGTTTTATAACAACAATCTCAGCATCTTTCTCAGCTGGAATTTATCCGATTTAGGATTTTCTCTTTTCCATAATTTGCCAATCCCAGCAATTGCTCTTCAAATACATCACTCTCTCTTCTGGTTTGAAAATAAAAAAAAGAAATCATCTTTCTTGTCCACTGCACCACGGCTTGGCACAGTTCATACACTTGATTACAGAGTATTCTACTCTACTTGAAATCAGCATTTTACCCAGGCTTCCAGAGGTAGATGACACATCCAGTTGGGAACAACGCCCACACAAATTAATTACTAGCAAATGATAGGTTTCATACATCTACAGCAGTGTTGAAATAACACATAATTTTCTCATATAGAAACATTCCTGCCTCAATGGCACAGAAACATTAAGGAAACCCTACCCTTCATAAAGAGCAAGATGGACAGATTACTTGCACTAAGGCTTTGTAATACTTTCAACATGAAATCATCTCTGCAGATCACATCTGATTGTTATCAGAATGCTAATTATAGGGCTGCTAACAGAAGGTCACCCGTGCTCCTCCAGCCTACCACCTAGCATCTTGAAGTCATCAGTGCAGCTTCAAGTATTTGCAGATAATACTAGCTAACCTACCTAAAAATGAGCATCAAATTGGCAAACAGCTTTTATCTATCATTCCTGACATTTCCCTCACTCCCCCAATCTTCACTTAAGGGCAGAATTGACACCTTGAAAATTTCAGTTCAACCTTGAAACATGAAGTAATCATTAAGAATGAAAGCCTATAAAGTAACTTGTACTGTATGAGCACAACCCAACATGGAGGGAGAAGACCATTTCCAATCTATTTCAACCTCAGACTTATTTAAAAAGAGAAATCATACATTTTTGGTTTTCACAGGACTAAGTCGAACAAGTAAAGCTTTTCCAGTCCCTGAGGTTCTCCACTCCCCAGGCACCCTTGTAGCCCTTCTGTTGTACTATGAACTTACCTTCCTTAAAAATGAGAACTGCACACAGCATGTGAAGATGAGATCACCTCTCAGCCCTGTGCCACACAATCAATGTCCTGTTTCTGGTAGGAGTACCTTGTGTGATACACCCCAGGCTGATACTTGCTTTCTTCATATCTTAGATCTGTTTCATGCCCAAATTCAGCAACAAGTCTGCTAACTCTGGAATGGACTTCAGTTCTTCTTATTCTTATTTGAAGATCTACTGCTTTTTGGGAGGGTCTGTGTGGTTGTTGCTGCTGCTGTTTGGAATTCTTTTTTTCACCTGGCTCAACAAGACTAAAAAAATGAATTTCCCAATTTAAACAAGCTGTGAGAAGAAATTTAATGCTATTCTTTCTGATACCTGATAATCAGAAGCTCCATGCATTAATCCTGATCAAAGCATTAATATAAGGCTTAGCATACTACACTCCTGATCTTCAGTGCCAGTATCTTAAGCAGCTAAGTTCTATAATAACACAAACCTTTCTGCCTGCTAGATGCTTGTTTAATTTTCTACTCTTCTTTGGAAATTTGATGGTGGAAAGGATGCCAGTTTAGATCTTCTCAAAAGGCCATTAAAAAATGAACTATAAGTGAATGCAACATGCTGGAACTGATCTCACCCTGTTATGGTTTAGACCCAGCCTGGAGCTGGGCACCATCTGGCTGCTTGCTTCATCACCAACCCCCATCCCCTGGGAATGGGAAGGAGAAAATCCCACGGGTTGAGATAAGAAAAACTTAACACCACAACACAAAAGGAGAAATAAACAACAGTAATAACAATAACAGTAAAGAAACTGTATCTAAAGCAAGTGATACAAGGACAGATGACATGAGCTTCAGATGGCAATGGTGGCCAAGCCCTGGACTGCCTGACCCCCAGACCATGATGTCAGCATGGTATCCATATCCAGCAACCTATCCACTGGTCCCTCCCAACTTCTGGTGAAAATTAGCCCTATCCTAGACGAACCAGGACACACACACATTCTAGAAGGGAGGGACTGGTCTTTTTCATGACACCACATGAAGCAGCACATGTTAAAGCAGCAGATTTCGGGGTGTCGCAAGTGCAAACAATCTTTCCTCTTCCTCAGTGACTGGTAGATCACTTCATAAAGTTAATGTATGACAGAGCACTGTCCATCATTTTAGGTATTCAAGTAAAAATTGTGAAGCTTTTTGAAAAGCATTTTCCCATTTTGCTGCTGGCTGGTAAGACATCACACCACCCCTTGAGAATTCAAGCTGTTTGCACATCAGGCTGGATAAGATCAACCAAAGGACAAGAAGGCAGCTTCCAGTTTAACAAACCTGGGCATTTATTTCTGCACAACAGTGCCTGTTAAGATTCAAGGCTTTATAAAGACACTTCCATCAGAGAAGAGAGGAGAAAGAAAGAGCCTGATAGAGTGCCACAGTCATCATCAACCTGCTAATTCCAAGATGCCAGAGATTATCTTTTAGTTACCAGTTTCTTCAGAGAACATTATGTTCCTTAGCTTTTCTGAGAAGCATGGCAGTGTGGCATTAAGTCCCTTGCCAATACGAGTGGCATCTCAACCCAGGCTCTTCCATTTCAGAAATACCACAATCCAAGGATTTCCCAGGCTTCTCTCTCCTGGATTTGGGGCATAGCTAATCTAAGCCTGTGAACCAAAAGACTCAGTTTGGCTTGCAGGTTAACACAGCCTCATCTAGAAAGTCTATGTGTGTTGCATCAAAACTAAACACATCTCCAGCTTCACTTTTTCCAGGCTACATTGAACATTGTGATCCTCTGAGCTCTTCCCTTTAATGGGATAAAAGTTGAGTTAGTTGTCTAACCCATATTAGCACGTGAACCTTGAAACAAAGGCCTGAAGTCAAAGAAGCACTCTGGACTTGGCAAAGCCATTCATGCTTTGCTGGCCTAATTCAGTTTTGTCAGAAAGTGCATCATTCTCAGGGCATGTCCACTGAAAACAGGTTTCACAAACTCAGCTCTGATACCACCCTGCAGGGAAACCCTAACAGGGATGGCAATAAACACCTCACCTAGCAGAGTGCTAAAACAAACACAACCAAAGACTAAGCCAAAAAACCACCTCCACAAAACTTCCCCTTTATTTCAGTCCATTCTCTACAGGGACACTGGTCCACTCTGACTGGAGCACCAGATGAATCCCAGACACTCCAGATCTTTCTGCTCAGAGCAGGATGGAGCTGAGCACAGTGACTGTGGTGCATCACCCAGTAGAAACTATGAGAGCTTGCACCTGATATGCACCCTGAGCCTAATTGCAGCCTTGGTTAATGGGATCCTGCACTGCATCAACGTAGTCCCCAGCCAGGCACTGTCATTCTGAGGTTTCTGGATCAGGATTCGTTCATTCATCCACCACACAAGAGGTTCAAAGCCAAGGGCCCTGCCCATAGCAAACCCACCCTTGGTTTTGTTCCACTCTGAGACATGTTGATCTCTGCAGGCCAAATTCCCCAGCACATTTTGCCACTAGATGACAGGTCTCCTCCATAAAATGAATAAAATGAATGCTCAGTGTTGCAGAAACAACAGAGTTGTGATGAAGGTCAAAAACCCACAAGGCATTCACAAAAAATAATCTGAAATTTCTAAAACTCCAAATTGCTGGGCATGTTTTACTTCACACGTGTGGTGACATGAATGGCTGAATCACCATTTATGAGTCTTAACTGCATGGAATAAGCTACCATGTGCTTGTATATAATGTTTGTGTATCAAAGTGCTTTTCATGTTAGCCTGTCAAATGCACTAGACTTGTTGCTTTTAGAAAATAATTATTTAACTCCTACCCATAATTTTAAACAGCTGTAATACATTGGGAGACACGACGTGGTGTAAGTGTGGCTTCAAAAGTTATCTGCTTGCCAAAGATTTAAGGATGTATTTCTAGACATCACAAACCAAAATTTTAAAAAACCCATACACATCTTATTCTGGAACATTTGTTCAAAATAATAAGCTATCCCCATCGAGGAGTGTGCAGGTATGAAACAAGCCATACATTGCAATTTGCTATATGGGATTACCAATTACTACCATTAATGCCTGCCAGAACAAAACCTGTTTAACCCTTAGGAACAGTTAAAAATACAAAAGTAATGTTTATTATATTTAAAAATGTGGAGGATGCTTCCCCATAGGTGTGCACCAGCTTAGACTGAGATACTTTTAACTTCATTTTGTATTGTAAAAAGTGTTCTGTTTTCAAAATTATTGCTAGTCTGGGATTCCTGTGGACATAAAATGTCCAGATAATACTGCACTGATATTTGTTTTCAGGGCAAAGCATAAGAGCCATCCCAATAACCCACTTTCAAATACATTTTAAGCACAGTTTATCCAAGAACTACATTTGCCTTTAAGGGTACTTAAGGATACTTTGAGTGGCACATCCCCTTTGCCAGTACTGGATGTCTAATAGGAAATGCTGAAGATCTTTTTATTCAAAGCTGCTTTGAAATGAGCTTAGATGGCTTTCAGCTTCCTTTTTGCTTTCATGTGAAGGAACTAGGCCTAAATTTTCAAGGGTGACTAGTAATTTTTGGAGACTTAGCTTCAGATATTTTGAAAGATGTGATTTTTGAGAAGCTTAGTAAGTTGTGCATGAAAAATAATCTTTTCTTAAAGGCTCTGAAACGATACAGTTTTGGAGGCACACAAAATCACAGGCTCTTTCTGAAAATTTAGCTCTATTCCCTAGCACTTACCTATTCTACTTGTTTCCCATTCCCTGTTATTCACCATCCCCTATCAGATGACCCTCCAAACTCTCTCCCTGACACCCAAAACAGACACCCTCCACTGATAAGGCCTTAATGTACAGTAGCACTCTCCCTGCTTCATTTCCTTCTTTCCCCCAAGTCATACATAGTATTTAGTGCTGGTCAACATTTGCTTTCAAACTAATCTTGGCAGAAACCCTTCATTTTACAGATCACAAAACCGAGGCAGACGCTCCTGGCGAAGAGAACACATGCAGCTCTCAAACCCAACAGCAGCTGGAGCTGCTCAAAACTTGAAACTAGTAAAAACAGATCTACAGCACGTCGTGGCAGAGATGGATGTAGGATGCAGCAAGTTAAGACCTACTGTCTACAGCCAGGACCATAAATCCACCACAGAAACAAAGGAAAAGCACTGCTGTTGAGCTCCTTTGACCTCAGCACTGAGAGAAACTAAAGATTTTTTTTTTTTAATTATTTTTAATACATACAACACCCAAGAATAGGCAGACTGAGACTGTTTTATCCCTGCTTAGCAAATCAGGGTTCATCCATGCCATTTCCAGCCTGAAGTATCACATTCTCTGTAAGATGCACTGCCAACTATGTCCCCACCATTAGACACTCTGTGACAAAATCTCCAAGGTGCAGGTAAGTTTAGATTCTTACTAGCTGTAACCACCCTTTCATACTTCAGCATTTTATAGCATGTTATCTACCAGGTTTTAAACATGCACTTTTTTCCTAGCATACACATATAACAAGCTCACGTGTCCCACATAACAGCAGTAGACAGTCTAGATCCCATTCCCAGACCCATCTGCACAGAATGCCCCTAGAAGTCAATAATGGAGTGATTCATTCAATAAGCTAAAAATGTTCATCCTACAAAATACCAAAGGGTAGACAAGTGGCCAAGAAAATGCTGGACACAGGTTTTTTCCTTCAAAACTGTCAAATTTTGTGAGATGCATAACCCTGGATTAACACACACATAAATCCCAAATTGCTGTTCTGTTGTTTTTCAAACTGATAAGGAGGAAAAATTAAAAGGAATCCTAAATATTTCACTGATCCTGAAGTTAATGCAGTATTGCAACAGAGAGCAAGTCAGCTGCCAAAAATTACCATGAAGCATAATATTTAATACATAGTAGTTATTTTTCCCTTGGACACAAGCACATCCTTTTTTTTTTGGCAGTGAAGACAAAGCCTATTGTCATAAAAATCAGACCCTTCCAAAACCAACAGCTCAGGTACAAGTAAATGCAACTGCTGAAGAGAGGCAGTTGAGTCAATGACCTTCAGTCACATCTTCAGTTCTTCTCCTTCAAGACAACACTTGGGTAAATGTAGCTGTTCTTGAGAAAGAACAGTCACAGCAACTGGAAGCCATGCAGGTTGTATGTTCAGGAGCAGATAGGGATCCAGAAGCAGGATGGAGAGCAAAGCTAGACTGTGCTGGTCCCCAAAGCAAGGGAATGCACAGATGGACCTACTTAGATCTGCAGTAACTACTGTCACGTAATGGTTTTGTTTCCCTCAGCTTTCTCTTTCCTGTTAAGAACCATTTTAATTCAGACTGTGTGCTGATTTACAAACCACCACAGTCAATTATGAGTTATCGAGGACCAATAAATTTACAACAGTACTTTTGAGTTTTGCCAGAAACCAGGGAACTTTTTTTCCTGGCCACACAGAAAACGAGCAAAAGATATTTGCCCTGGGACACTTTGTCAAGGGAAGACTGAAAAAAAAAAATCCTGGCAGCAGGCAGGATGACTTTAGCACACTCTACAGTAGGGCTACTACTGCACTGAGTAGAGTCAGTGAGTTTGAAAAGTGAACCTACCTCAGACAAATGGTAGGAAATTAGAGACTGAAGCTCACCAACGTTATGTCGGAAAGTTAAAAGCATCAGTCACTTGCTAAGTCTGTTATCACAAGAAAAACACTTCAATGCTTACAGTGTTAAGTAAAGGAAAAGGAAAATACTGACTACTAAATTGAGGATAAAAGAATTTACTGTCCAGCTTATGCACACATGCTTTTCACAATACACTTCATTTTCTCTTTCATTTTTACTCTTTACCAATGGTCAAAGCTTTGTCTACATGGCAAAACTAAATCACTGCTGACAAATGGGGAGAGCCAAACGTTATTTCTTTTGTCTGCACTTGTAATAAGAGACATACCCAGCTCTAGTTCAGCTTCACCCCTTGTTGTCAACAAGTGTCAACAGTGGTTCGATTTAGCACACCAAGGAGAGCCCAAACAATTTGGAAAGAATGATTTAAGCTGAGTGGGTCCCACACGGCTCCTCCAGAACACACACGCAGAACAGCCAATGCAAGAAAAACATTTTAAAATTATTAGGAAAACAAACAGTAAAAACCCACCAGATCTGGCAGAGGGATTGAAAGCATCTGAAGTTACTTAAGTATTGTGACCAAAAAGAAAAACCACCAACCCAAGTGACTTGTCAGTTGCCTGAGTTCAAGTTGCTTGTATGTCCTTTGCTCTATCAGAGAGGATTCTGTGATAAAGAAGGTATGACAATATTCATGTCATAGTTTTATTTATATTACATTTAAAAAAAAATCTTAAACCTTATGAACTGGAAGAAAACCACCATAGCTAATTTGGAAGGAACTCTGCCACCTACCCTATAGAAGGCAAGTCCAACTAAAGGAAATTGCATAGGTGCCATCTACCATGACTTTAAATCATGTCAGTATTCCCTCTCACACTTTAACAGCCAAAAGAATTACAATCTCCTTGGATTAATGCAGCACACTCAACAGGCTGCCAATTAAATCCCATTTCTGAGATTGTGTGATCTGAGTCACCAACATCTGCAAATATCTTTACATCTTGTGTAATAGCTGGCTTCAGATCTTGATACACCAAAGTAAAAAGGCCTTTTTAATGGCTCCCACGTTATTTTGGACTTACAACTTCATGATGACAGCAGCTTCTCAAAACAGCCCATGAATCTAATTTATTATCCAGTTTGTCATGTGGGATTTTCTTAACTCTAAGCCAACAGAGCAACAACGAATCAAGGTCATTGTTTATATTGCATGAATAAAAATGAACCACCTGTTCAAAAACTTTTCTTTTGACATCAAAAGCTATTTGGTCTCATAGACATTTGACATATGCAGCATTCACCAGTTGCTCTACACATCTAGGAGAATGTGAGAAAACACTCTGGAACTGCATCTCCTCTCATGCCAGTCTGTCTTGACTTGAAAAAAAGATTTAAAAAAAAATAAGAATCTGTCAGCCACCCTACTACATTCAGCATCAATAGATAACACATGAGAAAGAGGATACAATATCTGGATGCTCACCCCAGGAATTCCTTTTCTCCCCAAAAAGTCTCATTGAATATTTAAGCAGATCAGTGATTTTTCAAATGATGGCTTAGTAGTAAAAAGAGAAACACAAAGATCTTCTTGCCATACAGATCAGAGAAGAGACAGCATGTTGTGGGCTTTGAAAGCAACTCTACCTCTACAACTCTGTTGAAGAAAGAAAGAAATACTACCTCCTCTAATCGCAGAAGATGTTAAGATAGCCATTTTTTCCCCTTACAGCATAACCCTAAGGCATAATAAAGTGTATGTTATGTAGATCTAAATAAGGAATGTTACCTTTAAGAATTCCAGTCACCTTTTACTTCAACAGTTACTTGCAGTACTTTTCATGCCAGAGGAACAGCACCATTTATGGCCAGGAATCACAGGGCATAACCAATAAACACAACTCTTAACAGTAATCCCAATGAAAGCCAGGGAACTCTGCTTGAAGTGCACACCCACTAAGTTTCTCTACAGGGTTTACTTCGACGTGGACTGCTGCACGTGCCCCCCAGCCACCTCCAGCAAGCACCAGCATCCATACCACAGGATGGTGCCCCCGGCCCTTCCCCGGCCGAAGCGGGCACGCTGCTGGCAGTACCTCCTTGATGCGCTTCACGAGGGCGTTCTGATCAAAGGCAACGGCTTCTGCACACTGGTGAAGGTGATCTTGGTATCTCAGGCACAGCTGCAGCACCTGCTGAGGGTCCAGCTTTTCCAGTTTGGTGTTGGTCGGAGAGGTCTGCCCACTGAGGAGTCCTACAAGGCAAGGGAAGGAAGGAGAAGAGTTAAAGGGTTCATAAAACTAGGTCAGCTCCAAGCTGAAAGGCAGCAGAACAAACCCAGAAGAAAAGCTTTATAAGGGCTAACAAAAACTAATTCAGGGTCTTAAGCTACTGAGTGGACTTTAGTAATGTAATAGGCCAGTGAAGGCTAAGAGTTGGAAGGGTATGGATTGAAGATTTATAGATGTTTAGGATTTATAGCAGTGCAAAGATGTTTGCCATGCAGCTTAGCCCTCCTTGATAGAGCTTAAACACACTCTAAATGAACATCCAGAAAGCACATCAGCTTGGTTTTCAGGGATCTGCTGTGTAAAGCAAGTCCTGTTTCTTCCCCACAAATAATCCTATTTGTGAAAAACAAACCTCCTCCTCATTTACGTATGCCAGAAGGGGAAGGACTTGAGATCTGCATTCCCATATGGGCACGGGAGTCCAGCTATTTTCACTAGAATTATGCTGTCAAACCCAGAGTTCTAAATGACCCACATAAGTTAACGAGGGGCAAAATGCCCATGTTTTGCTACCTTGCCTTTTTTAAAGCTTCAGAACCATTTCATCTCCTAAGATTTTTCTCTACAATCCCAGAGACTAGCAATATACTTTTCAATATGGAATTAAGATCCTCACCTATTCACATGACCAGGTTTCACAAAAAGCTCACCAAAAAACAAACAAACAAACAAGGTGTTAAGACTTAAAACACTGGTAATATGCAGAGGAGCAAAACTGTCCAGAGAAATTTCTCCTGCCTGTTGTTTGTTGCCTACATAATGCAGCTTGAGAACCCTTGCTGAGCTCCAGCATACCTGTGCCATCCTGACAGCTCTCCCCAAAGCTGCTGGAAAAAGTTATGCTAAACTCTAAGGCCATCTTTTTTTCTCTATTTCATTTACTGACTTTCATTTCATTTTCCTTCAGTATTAGCACAACTTTTTTTCTTTTTGGGACACCATCTGTGACAAACAGCTCATACACACAATCTGCTTTTCCCAAAATATCCATCAAGCTATCTAAACTGAATTCAGTGACTGCACGCACGTGCCCTTTGGGACTCTCCATTTACAGACAGGAAAAGACATTAAGACAGAAAATGTAAGCAAGTATCACACTAAGCAATTAAAAAATAATAAGTGCCAGTTATTTGGATTGGAAAAGTTCTTCTAAGAACATACGTCAGTGGGAAATGGAAATTATTCTGGATGGCCCCCATGCATATTGGAAGCTACAACTGGTGACATCAAGTTCTTGCCAAAACACAAGAACGAGATAGACACCAAGACCTAAGTCAGAAGCATCTTATGAATCTGAGAAAGTTAAACCTCTTTGAAATCATCTGCAGACAAAAATGAAAACAAAACTAGGACAGCAACTTTATCAGATACAATGAAACAGGCTTACTTTTCACCAACACTCAACATTTTATTCTATCAGGATGCTCTCAATTACCCTTCACACAAAAACATTTTCTTTCTTCATCTTATGAGGTTAAAAAAAAGACAATTTTGTTCTACTCACTTGTTGCCCACTACAATCATGCTGCATGAATCAAGAGGTCAGGAGAGGAAACAGACGCTTCACCATTTAGTCTCAAAACTCTCTATTAGCAGTAGTCAAATTATTTTTTATGCTTTAAAAGAGTTATCTCAAACAAAAATCTTCCATCCAGCAGTAGCAATTGCAAATCTTTCAAGCCTGCCTTCAGCTGTAGAGCACAACTTTAAGAGGAGCAAATTCACTGAAGGAAATAAGACTTTTTTTAAATGTGTATTTTAATGAGGAACCATTTTCCAGTGGTTCCTTCAGTTTGTCAATTCTGATGTTCTATAAAATTATCTTGTCAGGATAAATGTTCAACTGATGTTGTCAACTTCTAATATGTTGAATGTTCACATAGGAATGAAGAGTTCACCATACACCTGAGGCAGTTATCCTGTTTCTGCCCTGATCAAATACATGATGCTATCAACAAACTAATTGTCTTTTATTACTAATCTCTCACCAACTTGCAGAGGAGGAAGAAAATTAGATTCTATTTAAGAGATTTAATTAACAGGAAGCATGTATTTGGGCCAACTTGTGCTGCTTATGAACATTCTGAAGCAGAATAGGCCAAAGACTGTAAAATGAGCTACAAAGGAACATGCTACTCAAACTTATGTACTTACAACCTTGTACAGGTTACTTAATGCTAAAAGCAGAATTAATTAATTACAAGGAGCCTAATATGCACTATCTAGAAAAACAACCTCAAGGGAAGGGAGACATGAATTGTTCAGCTGGAATTCCTTCATAAGAAGGCAGAGGTGGAAATGCAATCCAGTACAAATGTTTGGAGTAGCAATAAAAAACAAACAGCATATGCTGCTTAAAGATAGACTGTGGTATTATTTGGGTGATACAGTAGAGAGAAGCCCAAGGAATTAGGTTCTCCAAAGACCTCTTGCCTCACACTGGCAGTGCCCAAGAACAATCAAGCTTCTAGTTTCAACTTAAAAGAAAGGAAAAAGTAAATAGCATAAAAAAAGCCACACAGCCTTTCATCTGGCACAAAGTCCCATTGTCAAAAAGTCAATCCACCATTTTTTGTTGTTCACAGTAACTACTTATGACTCACACAATAAATATTAACATTTGCTTAACATTAACATCCCCCTGCTCTCACAAGACCCCACCTGGAGTACTGCATAAAGCTCTGGGGCCCCCAGCAAAAGAAAGACATGGACCTGTTGGAGTGGGTCCAGAGGAGGGTCACAAAAAAGACCAGAGGGCTGGAGCAGCTCTCCTATGAGGACAGGCTGAGAGAATTGGGGTTGTTCAGTGTGGAGAAGAGAAGGCTCCAGGGAGACCTTATTGTGGCCTTTCAATACTTAAAGGAGGCCTGTAAAAAAGAGAGACTTTGTAGTGACAGGACAAAGGATAATGGCTTTAAACTGAAAGAGGGCAGGTTTAGATTGAATGCAAAGATGACATTGAGGGTGGTGAGACACTGGAGCTCGCTTTAAACTGAAAGAGGGCAGGTTTAGCTGGAATGCAAAGATGACATTGTTTACGACGAGGGTGGTGAGACACTGGAGCTTGTTGCCCAGAGAACCTGTGGATGCCCCACTGCTAGAACTGTTCAAGGCCATGCTTGATGGGGCTTTGAGCAGCCTGACCAAGTGGAAAATGTCCCTATCCATGGCGTTGCCCAGAGAACCTGTGGATGCCCCACTGCTAGAACTGTTCAAGGCCATGCTTGATGGGGCTTTGAGCAGCCTGACCAAGTGGAAAATGTCCCTATCCATGGCAGGGGTTAGACTAGATGACCTTTAAAGGTCTCTTCCAACCCAAACCATTCTGTGGTTTTATTAATTCACTTTTAAGCAAGGCAGGAGCTTTGCTCCAGAGGAGCAGATGGCAACAGGAAGTAATCTTGAAACTTCATGCAAGAGAGACTGCCACCACTCAGATCCCAGAGAGGGTGTACCAGGGAAACCCAGAAGGTAGAAAGAGAGATGCAGGGCTCATGCCACAGACCCACACATCCTCCCTTCCTCCTCTCCCCAGCAGCAGGCAGCGAGTCCAAACAAGTTTAATGCAATACCTCCTCCATAAGCTCTGCATCCTAGGAGACAGCAGCATACCTCCCAGTACCCATGAAAAACCTGAGATCCACAGGAAAAAGCACCGTGAACGTCACTCTTCTCTAAAAAATCACTGCTTCCTCCTTAAAGCCTTGTCCCACACTTTGAATTCTCCACTCAACAGAGCCAGGGCTCAGTAATCAGTCTACATATGGTCTGTAAGAAGATAGGAGATCATATCTGTCACAACAATATATTTATTAGGTCACTCTTACAAGTCAAAATAGGGAGACACAGAGGTCTCTGAATGATTCAACCCCACTCCTGAAACAGCCAGAGCTTGAAGCTGGTCACCAGCACATCTCTGTGAAACTAATTCCCAAACTACGACCTCTTCACTGAAGAAAGGGTGTTCCTGTGATTTAGTTTGTGTAATTATTACTCCCCAGCCCCAAAAACACAGTTCTGCTCTTAAATAGGAAGAAAACAGCATCTAAAGTTTTAATTTCTTATTAAACTGAATACTAATTTTTCAAGCTGTTGGTTCTCTTCCAAGGAGAGAAGCACACCAGGAATCATCTTTGCACAGTCTGAAACCTCAAGAAGCGACTGCTTGGCACATGAGTGATGCAACATACCCCAGCATGAAAAGGAAAAGCAGCATGGAGGATGTCATGGCTTGGGAAAGACAAAGATGGGAAATGGGAGGACTACTGCAGAGCTTCAGTGCACAGACCAAAAATGCTCTGGCAACTGTCAACCATGAGTCTTGGCTATCAAATTACACCATAAAATAAATAAGACAGACCACATTATGTGCTTGCCATGATGAAGAGAAGACAAAATCTCCCACCTACTCTGGATACATCCCACCCATAAACAGCATGCCCAGAAAGGTGATAAATGGCAACTGGGACAAAGAAAGATTCACATTTCAGCTCTTAAATGATGCTTTAGGAAATAACAACCCAATACACCAAACATGTCATGCGTAGAGAAATATCATCTATCACTACAAGGCTGGCTGACCCATAGACTTGACAAATCTCTTATTGTTTCCATATTCCTTGGCAAAGCAGAGGCATGTTAGAACCATTTTGCTCCTACTTAGTCATCTCCTTGTTGGTTCCAGGTCAATATATACTTCCAACAAATCACATCCTACTGAGCAGAAGAAAGCTGTTAGTTTAAAAAGCATTTTTATGACTAGAAGTTAAGCTCTTGAAAAACTGTTTTACATGCTATATTGATTCTACATACATACAGAACATAGTAACCCACCATAATTATGTTCTGCTGCTTTAATGGACAATCCTAAAAATAGCTTGAGTGTTTTCCAACCTGAAAAGTATGGAAGTAAAAAAAAAAATAGTAATATTTCCATTTGACACTCTGTTTTAACCAGTAACAGCAGACACTACAAGAAGAAAACCAATAGTTCTACAGTTATTAATTTATTACTACAGACAGCAAAGCACATGGTGCTGTGGTCTTGTTCCTAATTTTAAGGCCACAGAGGGCTGCTGTCATAAGCTAACCAATTTTTCTGTGGAATATAAGAGAGGACTTTAAAAGTGACTCCTTATTTAACCAGACCAGAAGCCTACTTTGCCCAGAATACCACTTCCAACACTGGTCAACAGTGGAGATTTAGAAAACAACACCTTTATCATTTCCTCTTAACTCTTGCACAACCTTCCTGCTTCCTAAAGTTATTAATAAAACTTTCAGGCACAAAATACTGTACTCAGTGAAGTTATGATACTTGAATTTCACTAATCCTTTCTGAAAGGCATATATTTATCTCCACAATATCCTGTGGCAGTAAGTAAGATGCTTATTTAAGCACAGCATGAAGAAAACTTTTCACTTCTTTTACACTTCCTACTTTGTAGTAGTTGTGCAGTGACAGAACAGGAACCTGTACAGTGGGGTGTGCTTTCTTCCATCATCTTTCCAGCTCAAGAACCTCTATGATCAGCCTTTTCCAACAGAAGACAATTTTTCCAATTACCTGTGTAACAACAACTTCAAATACCTCTAGCCTGAGGATTGGCTTCCCTCTTTAAAAGCCAGGTCAATTCTTCTGCAGTGTATAATGGTTACACCTCTAAGAGTCCAGTTGCTTCTACAATTGCTGCTCCTTTGCTGGACCTACTCTCAGCAACACCCTTTTTAAGAGCATATACTACAGTGTGTTGCACATCATCACCTCTCCTCTCAAGAGCAAGGTTAAACAAAGCAACAGATTACACCCCACAATTAGCAATAGCCTGTCAGCTTTACAGAGGCATTCCCAGTTCTGGTACCTGCTTCGGAAGTTTATTACTCTGTACATTAGCACAGTAATACCTAAAATCTCTTCTGTGAACACTTCCCAGCCATGCTTGTAAAGAATAACAGTTCTTTTAAAGGCAAATGGTGATTCAACTAATTGAATTTGCTCTTCTGAAATTCTTCTCTGAAGACAATCCCACAGACTCTTCAGCAAGTTCTGTAGCATCTAAAAACTGTATACTTTTATTAAGGATATGCTAGCAGAAAGCTGTTTTTAAGGGATTTCTATTCTCATCTCCTAATGATTTCCTATTTAACCTGCTATAATTTGTGATATTTTGCTCTGCTAACACAAGCTCATTTTTGCCTTTTTTTTTCTGGTGTGAAAATCTTTTTGCCTACAGCTCCCTTCACAGTGCTTTAACTACACTAGTTTTCCCTCTCACCTTTCAAAAGTCACCTGTGCTGGCTGCAACTTAAATTATTTCAGCTGTTCCCATCTTCTCCTCTTACTACCCTCATTTTTTTATGAAACTCTTCTTCATCAATTTCATCCAAGAGAGTAAAACTTTTCCATGTCTTCATTGAATTTGAGCAGACCATGCTTACTATTAATATAATAGCACCAGGTCATTTAATTTATCCTTAATTAGAAGGCATTAGCTTTAGCTTAAAAAGCACTAGTGTTTTTCATGTCTCCAGGAGTCTTCCTGTGTTCCAAGAGTATTTTAAAAATAATCAACCCCACAACTTGGCTCATCAAGCATTTCTAAAGCTCTTGGGTAGAAGCTAGCCAGTCTGGCCAGCTTCTTAAACAGAGTCTGGCCCCCGTGACCACAGGTTAAATACTCCGGTTGCCTTTCTAGCTGTTGTTTGCATGGGGAAATTGTTTTGCCAGTACCTTCAGGCACCTGAAGTAACAAAGAAAGATCCAGACAAGAAACAGATGAAATTATGTTCCTAAAGACCAAGTCTTTCTTGATCCTTACTGCTTGCAAGTTTGGAGGCATCAACTTGCTATTAACTGAGACAGAGAGCTCACTTCCATGCATTCTCCATGTGGGAGGCCTTTAAGAAGACCTACAGAAAATAAGTAATTGTACATGTATGTGCAGCAGAATAAAAGGCATTAAGATACTTCCAAATAGACAACGTAATCAGATTCAAAGCATTTAGTTAGTACAAGCTCTGTAAATCTTGAGTACTTCCTCTCTCATTCTTGAAGACTATATTTTCAGCAAAGCCTGAAGAGTCAACAGAGCCTTTTTGGGGGTGGGGTTGTTCTGAAGGTTTTTTTTTGCTGTGGTTTTTATTGTGGTTTTGTTTGGGTTTTTGGGGGGGGGGGGCTGGCTTGCCTTTTTTTAAAAAAAAAAAATAAATTATCTCGAGTTAGGAAACATCCAACCTCAAATCTGGAAACCCAAGCTGCCCTTAAGAAAAGGACTTACACCACAGAATTAGTAAAAGTCAAATGTAAAGAGATTGAAAGAAAATTTAAAAAGAAAATAAAACTAAAAAATCAGTGCTACTCACCCAGAAATCTTTAAGCTCAAATGTGGATGACCACATGATCTTTTTCACAGACCTGTTTATTTTCTAAAACATCTCACTGATAAAACACCTTGTAATAAAATACGTATTCACTCCAAGACAAAAGTTGGCTTTGTCAGCTGTGTATTTTCAGTTCCTTTGAACTTTAATGGGGGAACACAATGACTGTAGGCAAACTGAATAGCTATTATGTGAGCAGAGAACATATTTGTATTATGGCAAGGAATGTTGGCTGTAGCAGCAGATTTTCCCTCTACTTTGGAGTCGGTACCATGTGATCGTTTACTTCTGCATGGGTGACAGATGGGCTGGAGACTCCTCTTGTCACATCGTTTAGCAGGCAGCTCTCCTGAGTGCACAGCTCAAACATGCTCTCAGTGTGAATGCTGCACCTTGGCCCCCCAATGCAGCATAAGCAATTGCCTACAAGACATTACTCACCAAGATACATAAATCACCTCCCCTTTTGTTCTTCCACTGTTTGTTTGAAAAATCAAACGTTAAGAAGATTCAAAACATTTGGGTTTCTATAAAAACATAGTTTGCTACAATTCTAAGAAAAAAAAACCCACACTTGTACAGATTTCCACTTATTAAGGTCATTTAATTTACATTAGAAGAAATAGTGACTGAGAGGGGATTTTGTTCTTATTGATTCTACTCAAAGAATATTCGTTATGATATTTCTGCTTTCCTATTGAGCCTCATTTTTGCTTAAGACTAGATCCTGCAAAGATTTCTACACAACAAAGCTTTCTCCTGTCATATATATGGATGGCTATATATAAACAATAACACACAATTTTTGCATCACAGAAGCTCCATGTTTCTCTGATGTGGTGACTTTTTCCCCATGCTTTGTACGATCTGTACAGCAGTTAGCACAGTGGAGCTTCACCATGACTGAGCCTTTGAACACCACTGCAAAACACAAATGTCTCAGTGACACAAAAAAATTTCTCTATTAAAATTTCTATTTGAAAAAGAAGTAAACCAGAAAGAATTCAGAAAAGCTTCCTCGTTT
>NW_008602281.1:682-1514 GCF_000691845.1 Merops nubicus | reverse complement strand
GGCAAGAAAGATTGATGGAAGTCCCAGTTAGCCAAGGACAGGACTGGGGACAGCAGAGAGTTGAGGAGCAGAGTTGTCTATACGAAGTTACACCGCAAGGGACAACTTCTTTTACCACTCCAGAGTTCTTCAGGAAACACCCTCAGCCACGATCACTTGGACAATGTTGCTGTCACATCCCTAAAGAGAAAAGTCATAAAGCATTCCCTTGAAAATTAAATATAACTTTTATGAGGCGCACTTTGAAAATTTCCTCCTTAACTACACTCTGAAAGAGCTCCAATTAGCTAGACAGGACTTGAAGACTTGAACAAAATTACAAGAAGATAAGTAATTGAAGTGCTTCATTCGGGCACTTGGGGCTCATTACATAGACCTCAGCTATTGAGAGAAGCCTGAAGAAACCTCTCAAGAGGTCAAAGTCAGAAGCAAAACCAAAGTAACTTGAAGCACTGATTGGCCCCACAGAGGGCAATTCCTGACAAAGCCTCCCCAGGGACTCGTTAGAGCAGAGAGCTGGAGGCCAGGATTGCAGGCAGGCCAAGGCCCTGGGCAGGTGCCTGGAATGCTGAGAAAACCCTGGGTGGGGTTGAGGAAGGCCCAAGGCCAAACTCTGACCCCCAGCCCCTGGGATGGCAGATCCTGAGACCCTCATAAGGATGTTTCATTTCACCAGTTTTGGTGGCAGAATCAGCTGCTGGAGACAAAATGAAAAAATTTGACCTTTCAGCATGGCCAAAGCCCTTGGCTAACTCTCTTGCAGACTGTCCTACACTGGCCATGCCTGCACCTCTTGCCCTTCAGGCCAGTGACTCACAACTTGCTTTACACT
>NW_008602281.1:0-643 GCF_000691845.1 Merops nubicus | reverse complement strand
ACGCAAACCCATAGGTTGATCATCCTCAGTTGGCAAGGTCATCCTGCAAGATACTCCCATTGACCCACCTGGTGAAGCTTTCACACAAATAGTTTGGACCTTTATTTGAATTAACTTTTTTAATTGTTTACATAATTAATTTCCATTATTTATGGACTTTTCCTCCATAAACCCATCAATTCATGTCCCGGAAATTTCAGTTCCATATTTTTTATATGAATGTTGGGGATTAGGTCAGATTAAAATGCTGACATGAGGTATGTGGGTCTCTGCAGCCTTGTGAAGAATCAGATGAGAGTTTTGGAATCAAAGCACAATAGAGAAAAATATTGGGATGGATGAGATCTGGAAGAGCACCTAGTCCAAACCTTGGCCATGGGCACTGACACCTTCCATTCGTTCAGGTTGCTCAGAGTTCCTGGCCTTGGATATTTTTAGGCAGGGTGAATCACCTTCTCTGTTCCATCATCCCATCACTCTCATCAAACACAATTTCTTACTTCTACCGAATCTAATTTTTCCCTCCTTCAATTTAGAAGCCTTTATCCCTTGTCCTGGCACGAACATCCTTGGTAGAAGGTCTAATGCCTTCATTCTTGAACACAAATTTTTCACTTGCAAACAGCTTGGAGAGTGTCCAGAG
>NW_008602280.1:0-17366 GCF_000691845.1 Merops nubicus | reverse complement strand
CCAGCCTTCTTCCCAACATTTCCCTAACCAACAGGCCATAGCCTCAAGTGCCACATCCACTCCATTTTTGATCTGAAGTTGTCTGGAAACTTTCTGGTTGTGCCAGCAGAGTTTGTGATGGCACACTGCAGTCATCAGGGGGCTGAAGGAAGCTTTCATTCTGCTACTCCCAAGTGTCTAGAAACTTTCAGCTAGAGGAATTTTACAGGTGAACACCTTAGGAAATGGGCAAGGGTAATTTTTGCCACTTCTCAACATAAGACTGGTTGAGCCATAGTCATGAATCCACAACCCCTTTGTTTGGCTCCTGTAATTTCCTTTGCATAGTGAAAGGAGCTGTGGAGGAGGATCAGTAGATGGTGCTGACCTTGAAACAAAAGGGCAGTGATTCCCACAAACAGGCCACCTTCATTTTGTTTTCTGTGCACTGGCTGTGTGATTTTGGTGGAAATTCCATTCCAGATCACCAGACAGACCTGAATCAGAATGAGAAGGGTTTTCGAGAAGGCACGTAACCTGCTGATTTGGAGTGGGTTTTTTTAGTTATAAGTAGTTGTGGTAAATCCAGGGAGCCCAGCTTGATGTATATATTTTTTTGTGCCAAGTCCAAACAGTTTCCTTTTTTTTCTGTTGTCCCCTTGATATTTGCTCTCAGTGACCAACACGTGCCAGTTGTCATTCAGTCCTGAGCTGATGGCTGTAATAAAAACCTGGCCAAGCACAGTGCTGCTGCATAGCCCTTGTTTCAAAGGCTTCACTGATTTTGATGATGACAGGACTGGCATCTTTCCTTTCCACTGCTGGTGCAAGGGCTGCAAGGTGAGAGGAGCAAATCCTTTACAATGTTGTTTTTATTGTGTCTTAAACTTATCTGAAGGTATAAATAAATGAGGAGAGAAGTAAATTCATTAGATATATTAGTGACTGCTACATTTCTATTATTATTCAAAGAGCTACATGTCAGAGGGATGTGAGGTATACTGTGAAACAAAGCCCTAAAACCAATTTGCCTTAATTTTTCCACACTGAAGTTCCTCATCCACACATTCCCACACCTTCCTAAGGGAAGCTGGCCCTAATTAATAACTGTGAAGTAAGTGTTAAACTGAGAAGTGCAGCAGAAAAAAACAAGAGAAAAATTAATTGCTCTGTCTTCAGAGGCACAGAGATGCTTTCAGGGGGTTGAAGTCTGTCATCTGTGGTCTCTTTGCAGTGTAGAAACATCTATAATGGAATGGAATTGGCCCAGCCTCCACTTGATAACAATTTAAATTGCTTTTTCTCAGCAGGTGCCCTGTATTTCTCCACAGCTTTGACCTGTGTCATAACCTGGAATAAGCATCTTCACCCCTCTTGGCTCCTGCTCTGAGTAAAACCTGAGGTGCTCATGTGGGCTGTAAGATCTCTGAGCACCAGCCTGGCTGTGTGCTTAGACAGGACTTTTCTGTTTTCCAGTGGTGCTGGAGCTTGGCTAGTACCAATGCCAAACAGTAAAACAGGATTCTAGCCCAGGAGATTTCTGCATTATAGGTGCCAAGGCTTTTAAACATGAAATAAAAATGATGTAAATATAGCAGTGACAAATCAAAACCTAGCTATTTTCTGTGTTAGATAAATAACTAGTAGATAGCTAGTAAAAAACAGTAAAGACATTCAGAAGATGTCACAGCAAAATGTGGATTCATCAGGTTTTGTCATATGACTGTAGCAAGGAGAAGAAAAACACTCAGAGACACTCAGGAATGATTTCTTTTTAGGGCATGGGTAAGAAAGTGGAGGAAGAGTACCAGTATTTTAGTCAGCACAGCATCTAGGAACCCTTGGAAGAATCTGCTACACATCAGTTTGAGGCAGCTAGATCATTCTTGAAGTGATCTTCACAACCTGAAGGTGGTATGGAGGTACTCCTTGCTGTGCCAGTGGATGCTTGTCTTGAGTCCTGTGACACCTAGGAACCTGCAGCAGCTTGAACTTTGCTTCTAACCTGGATCCCAGGTTAAAAAAACAAAAATTCATTCAAAAAAATAAATAAAATCTTGTCAGAGTGCATCCAAAAGCTGCCTGGGTGTTGTCCTGACTCTCAGCAATGCAGGAGGTAGAAGGGAACGTTGGCAGCACATCCTCTGGCAGCACAATGTGTGCACATCTATGTACAGACTCCTGTTCACCTCTAGCAAGCCTTGAGCTCAGAGAATGGCAACCTTTCCCAACAGAAGTCTTTTTATAAGGCAAAACCCCCTTTTCTTCTGCTTTACCATGAAAAACCCCATCTCCATTGAAACAGAGAAGTTTGCACTCCATAGTAAAATAATAATGAGGTTTATTATAAGCAGCTCAGGTCATTTCCTCATTCCTCCTGAGTTTTCTTTCCTTTCATCATAGATCTGTTCAGTGCTGAAATGAAGCTCTCAGGTAGACACCTTGAGCAGAATTAAAGTGCTTTGATCACAGTCCTGGGGCTCATCAGTTGGCTTGTTGCTGGCCATCTGCAGGGCCATCATTTTCTTGATATGCTGTGTACCTATAATTTAGTCTTTTATTTTGTAATGGAGATATCTGGGCATTGAATCAAAAAGACCTGCTGAGTATATAAGAAATTTATTTTATTTTTCAGAAAAACACAGCAACAAACACATTCTTTGCTGCTAGATGGATAATGTTGCTTTAAGAGCTATAGATCTTTAAGAACAAAGAAAGTTACAGGGGAAAAAAAAAAGAGGAAAAAGAAATGTTATGATTGTGGGAGATGTTTTGACAGTTTTTTGGCAAGATTGTCCAAGTGTTTTTGTTAGTGAATTTTTCTACCCTGATTTTGGTCCTCTAGTAGTATGCTTACAGTGACTGGGTTACTCAGGACAGCTAGAAATAAGTGATAAACTTTCCTGAAAAACCTGAAAAGCCATAAGTGTGTTGTGATAGTGGTCAGCTGAACTGACCTACTGGAGAAGGATTGTCCAAGGGGCAGTTTATTCTGGCTCTGTTTCCATTGTTCATGCTGCCAAAGGAAACAGAGTCACGATAGGAGGATCTAGTTCTGTTGCTCCCTCTTTCACCTCCCACTAACTTGGTTTTCAGAGATGGTGGCAGACCCTGTGGGTGATCAGCATCACTTGAAAGATCAGCCCCAGCCTCTCCTGGAAAGGAATATAAAGCTGTATTGCTGGCACACAGCTGGAGAGACAAAGCTCTTCACAGTGAGGACACAGAGGCACTAACCCCACCCATGATAATCTCTATGAAAACAGAGGTTCAGCAAGGTTCTCAAATGATCTGTAATTTGGGCTAATAGTGTAATTAAACATGATAATATTAAGCATGTGTCAAGGGTTAGGGCTGGGCTGGCCAGTACCTGTATCAGGCTCCAGTACACACAGGAGACCCAACTTGAACTGGAAAATAATGAAGAGACTTTTCTGTTCATTGCATTAAATTGGTAAATGCTGCTTATGCTACAAGGGATGAGGCTGAGGAAGAGTAATTCCTGCTAATAAACTTTGCTTCCCTTATATAAGTACAGGAAACTGCCCAAATCTGAATATAGAGAAAAATAAGTGGGTGAGAGGGACTTGATTAGTGACTTTTTATTTGCATTATTTTTTCCTAGAGGAGATTGATTTCTGTTGTACTGGAGTATTACAGATGAGAACTTTTTGTGTATGTGTTATTTGCTCACCCCTAGCTGTTTCCTTTGCATCAATAATCAACTGCTCTCAAATACAATATGGAAAAGCATTGGTGTGATCACACATTTTGGTATGTTCTCAGTGACTTCTTCTTTCTCCACGAGAAGAGGGCTTTTCCCCAATTTGGGGAAGAAGTGCATTGCATCCTTTTCTTATCACCTTCCTTCTCATCTTGGATTTGTCCATTCCTTATGACTGGTGATGATGCTTTCCTTAAGTGCTCAGATTTGACAGCTTCTGTCAAAGCCTTTCTGATCTTATCCTTGTTTACCAGAGGCAAGAAGAAGACAGCTTGGGTTTGGTTCATGGTACTCTGTAGACCTGAAACCCTTCCAAAAGTTTGTTCTGTTTCCAGACAAGAGGATTTGATTTCAGAAAATTAGGCTCTGTAGCTAGTTGTAGGGAGGCAGATTGGTTAAAGTTTACAACCTCTTTTTGTTTAGCCTCTGGAACAGAGCCATGGAGTCTCAGGTTCCCTGTATAAAGAGAGATCTGTGTTTGCTCAGAAGGTAACCAGGCAAGGTACATGAAGACTGCTGGGTGAATGGCTCTTTCAACAATGAAATCAGTTTGGGGTCTTTAAGAACCCAGCAGTGCCTTGTCTCAAGATAGTGTTGAGCAGGCAAAATTCCTCAAAGCTTCAGGGGGGCAAAATAACCACCCTTGAACTAAACAAAACAAAGCTTCAGAATATACTCGTCAGGCAGAAATTTCCTGCCAATCTGATGATCCATATGAAGTTCCTTGAGTTTTGGGGAATGGGAAGAGGTGAGAGCTACCCACATCATCTTCAGTTCCTTCCCAGCAAGTCCTGTGTGCTTTGGTGGTTCATAGGCATACACCTGGGGAATGGCATCTCATGCAAATGTGCCTTGATCCACTGTTGCTCTGGCAGCAAATGCACCAACGGCCCTTAAGTCTGAGGAGCAAAGGTCTTAAATTCCTGCAAATAAAAGGTTCATCTTGCTCCCATCTCCCTGAAGCTGAAGGTGTCACTCTACAATTACCAGATCCCATTCATATCTTAATCCAGGGTCCAGAAGCTTTGTCTCAGGTGGAATAAAACAAAGGAAGAAAAGAAACATGCTCTTAGAAACACTGCATTCAAGTGACAACCTCCATCCCTGTTGGGAGGGCTGCAGTAGTGAAGCTCTGTGGTTTTGCAGCCTTGTTTTTCCTGATTACATCAAATTAGTGAGGAAAGGCCTCTCCAGTTTTGTTTGCCCTTTTACCTTTTGGTGTATTGTGGCCTTTTCAGTAAGTTTCCAATTGCATGCCACTTGATTCTTCCTCTGTAGTAATTTACAGAATACATTCCATCAGGGAGGAAATAAAGTGCTAGGAATCTGATTTGGGCCATCTTTCCACATGGTTTGGAGCAGTTTGGAAATGGTCTGTAAGCATCACCAAAGGAATGATGGTTTATTTAGCAAGCTCATGGAAACACCAGCATTTTTGAAGTATTTGTGGGACCTCGGTTTTGGTAAAACCATGAGGCTAAGGTCTGGATTAATTTCATCCAATTTTAGACACGTGGAACTGTAGCTCTAAAATCTCTTTCCAGGCAGCTTCCAAGAGTAGAGGGGGTGAGCCCAGGGCTGCTGTGATTATTGCCAGGTCTTTCCAAGGTCAATTGGACAGGTTGGTCCAATCTGAGCTGGATTTTTGCAGAGTTACCTATAGGTGGTAAGTCTTGTCATGAAACCATTCCAGAAGTAAGCATTTCTTGGGCTTTTTTCTCTCAGTTCCTGGTTTTCTAGAGAAGCACTAACCATCAAAGAGAAAGGGTTGTGTTTTCCCCAAGCTTGACTCGGTGCCTGGTTTGCTTAGATTTTTATGGAATACTGATTATTTTTTGTTCTCTGCTTAAGCTAAGCAAGAAATAAGAAAAAAGTCCAGTTTACAAAGTGTGCAAGAAGATGCCAAGTGGTGTCAAACACTCCTCTTCTGGCAACAATGGGCTGTTGTTCAGTATCCCCACGCAGGTTAACCACAAAGTTGCTCCTGAGAATCCTTCTGATTTATGATGACATTGCTGGCAACAACTGAAAGCTCTCCAGCAGCATTTTCCACAGTGCTGTGTCAGCAGTTTCTCACAGACACACGCACACTCTTCATGTACATATTTATAGCTGAGAATTCTGACCCAGTTCTACTATTCATCCTGTTTTTCTTAGCACTTAAGTGGTGTTTGTTCAGCAATAATCTATCTACCTCCATCTCTGGTTGCAAGTTTAGTGTCTGTTCCAATTACAAAGCCATGCTAGTCAGAACAGCCCTGGGAAATGGATTATATTGGGTTTGTGTTGCAAGTGCCTTGCTAGGAGGAAGGGGAAGAGGCAAGAAATTGGTTTCTGGGATGATACATCTCAATAAAGCATATGAAACATCAGAGAAGCAGCTCTGAATTCACAGGCACAATAATTGCAATACAATTAAGGATATAATTTGTCATCAGAACATTTTTACTATGTTTGAAAGGTGTCTTTTAAAAAATAATCAAAAAAAAAGCCATTCATCTACATAGAGCAGAGTTTGCATTAAAATTTTTGTATCTTGTATTATCATTCTTGACACCTCTTTCCACTGTCCCCAAGGAGTAACAGAAGTTCTTCCCTGCCTTGACTTGTATTTAGTTTGTGCTTCACCTATTTCTTACTCCTGTTATCTGGATTTTTGCCCAACAAGAAAAAAACTATACCAATGTGGAAATGGGAGGTTTTTTTATCTTTGACCTCCAGCTGAAAGGTTTTGGGTTGGTTTGTTTGTTTTGTTTTTCTGACTCATTTTGGTAGGTCCCCTACTCTGTGGTTTGTCTAGATCAAGCTACAGTTTGGTTTGTTCTGAGGCAGTGTCCCATCATCCTAGCCCCAGAACTAAAGATGTCGTGCCAATATTGAGCTGTGTCCCATAACACAACAATTTCTAGAAATTTCTCTTTCTGGGGTGTCTGCTCAGGTCCAGTTGAGATCTAGACAGTCACATAGTTCAGGCTGTTACTTCTTTCTTCCAGCTAGTGAATGCATAAGTAAAACTAAATCAAAGCACAGAAAATTTTGCAAAGGGGATAGTGGTTACCATCTAGAAGTGCTCAGATTTGGGCTTCTCTTTTTTTCCTATAGAAACTCTTACAACCTATAAGTGTATAATACAATTCTTTTGCTGGATAAACAAAGTCCTTGAATAGACTGGTTATTAGGGAGTGTAGTGATAGGACAAGGGGTAATGCCTTCAAACTGGAAGAGGGGAGGGTTAGCTTAGAAATTAGGAAGAAGTTCTTCACTACGAGGATGGTGAGACACTGGCAGAGGTTGCCCAGAGAGGCTGCAGATGTCCCAACACTGGATGTGTTCAAGGCCAGGGTGGATGGGGCTTTGAGCAACCTGGTGTAGTGGGAGATGTTCCTGCCCATGGCAGAGGGGTTGGAACTCAATGACTTTAAGGCCCCTTCCAACTCCAACCATTCTAATGATTACCCATCTGCCTTTCTGTTTGGAAAGGGGGTGGTTTTGAATAACTTGCTTGACACAGGAGCATTTGGAAAAAGAGCTACTGAGTTCTCTCATGTTGTGGAAATACTCCTGGTCACAAGTAGATTAAATGCAACTTAATAGCTTCAGTAACAAGAATACAGTAAGGTTCTTACAGGCATCTGTGATGCACTTCCCTTGGAATGCAACAGGAGCAGATGTAAGCTGCAGGGACTATAGGGAATGAGGAAAATCTCTGCAGTAGGGTTGTGTTAAGAACTGGACCATCTCATTTACAGAATCAATATATTTGCAAGGTAATATGGCTACACTTATATCCTTAAATAGGATAAGGAAAATAAAGTTACACTGCTGCCACCAGGGACTGGTGAGTCCTGGTAGCTGTGACTTCCTTTCAAGGCTGGGACAAGCAGTGGTGTTTTGATGGGTGCAGACTTTACTTTTGATTTTCTGCCAGATTTTGTGTCTTCTGCTGTGTACTAGTAGAGCCCCCATGCCTGGAGGGGTTTAAAAGCTCTGTAGATGTGGTGTTGAGGGACATGGTTTAGTGATGGACTTGGCAGTGCTGAGTTAATGGTTTGACTCAATGATTTTAAAGTTCTTTTCCAACCTGAATTATTCTATCATTCTATTCTATGATTCTTTGATAATTTTTGCCTCAGATTTTTTTGTCTTCTGAAACCCTGAGGCCTGGAATTTGATTTCCTTTCCTCTCTCCAGTCTTCACTCATGTTCACCATCTCATTTCCCCACTGTTCCCAGGTTCACCTCTGCCATAACTTTTTTCCAGGTGCTTCCCACACTATCCTCCTGTGGTTTTTTTCCTCTTGTTTGCATTTGAATCAGAGGTTTATTTCTGTGTTGTCTTGGCTCAGACAGGATTAACTGGCAGTGCTGGGAAAGTGTCCTGCACTCACTTGTGATCTCAGTCTTGGCATAACCCACCCCAGACCCAACTATTGCACCAAGTGAGAGTCCTGAGGTTTTGCTGCTGGGGAGCATGGGCTAACAAACTGCTCAGGGATATTTCCTATTGGAATCTCTACACTGGGAAAGTCAAAGCTGCCATTTTCCTGACAGTAATACTGTGGTTTTCACATGATTAGCAAGAAATCCTTTGTCCAAAATGTTGTCTTATCAGATTTCAAGTTTCTGCTTCAGAAGATGGAGAGCCAGATCTTTCCTAAAAAATAGATTTATTTTTTTTATATAAATTCATTTCCCCTTGATATCACTCTTAGAAAAAGCAATTAATTTGTCTGAAATTTCCCACAGACTGAGGTAGATATTCAGCATTAAAAAAAAAATCAGGCCCAGGAGTTGTACTTTGGCAGAATTACCCAAGAGTTATCATCTAACAGGAAGCGTGGGATAGACTATACAACTGCTAATGTATTAGTTCCAACTGTTCTTATTACCTGAGTGAACATCTGACCCAATTTGCAATTCTAAATATACATTTTGATTACGATTATAAAACCTTTTGCAACCGAGCATGTGTCAAAGGCTGACTGAGTGAGGAGATGCAATGCCCTCTTAAGGATTTGATTATAGGACTGGAGAAAGTGAGTTTTCTTGGCAGTCTTCTAAAGCCTCTGATAATTTCTCTGCCAAAAAAAAACCCAGCAGCAGTATTGGTGAGCCAGAATTATTGGTGAACAAGCAATTTGCTGCACTGGGTAAATAGGGTTACAGTTTCAGGAAAGTTCAAAAATAAGGAAGATTTAGTGAAGATTTCTTTTCTCTCTGCCTTCCTGTGTGTGAGTCTCATTAATGTCAATAGGGTTACAAGCATGCTAGGGGAAGGAGCAACAAGCTTCCAGAGCTGGCTCTGAAAATCATCAGGAACTGAACAGCAATAATTGTCTTTGACCCTTAATCAAAGGGGGAGGTGCTCTTTACAAGCTTCCCCAAAATATGAGAAAATAAAATGGATGTAAAGGACAAAACTTAGCAAACAGTAGACATTAGGATAACACAGCATCACTTGTCATTTGTTTCTAAGTCTGACCAGACCACAAATGAACATTTACACACTGGTTTAATTCTGCTTTAACCCACCCGACCCTGCTGACCTTCACTGGAGCAGCTTGTGTCCTCTGGAAGCAGGAGCTTTAAGCTGTAGCACATTTCAAGGTTATTTGCTCACTGTGAAAACATTTTGTTTGAAAAAGGCCATTTCCAAATGTCATGTTGCACGCTTGGCTTTAATTCATCAAGGTGCCACGTGTGAGAATAAATGATCACTGTCCAATTCACTTGGAAGCACTGTTGCTTCAGATTTATCTTCTGCTTAAGCAGCTCGTTGAGCAAAGGTCCTCATTTGGAGTTAGGTTTCTCTTTTTTTTTTCCCTGACTCTAAAAACAACTGTGCCTTTACTGTTTTTAAGAAGCTCCCAGCTTTTGCAAGAAGAGCTGAATCATGACTGCCGTGGCTCTTTGTACATATAAATCCTGCTCAGTGTGTGAAAGCAGAAGACTCCAACCACATGCCCTAAAACACCCACATGGGGCTAGAAATTTTTAACTCCTTTATCTCTAGGGATAAGGACTAGACAATTTACCAGCACAAAAACTGCAGATTCCCAAAGATCAGATGACTGCAGTGAAATGAGGGCTCAACATCTTCAGAAGCTCACTTTATGTGCCAATAAGTTACACGTTATGGTGTTGACTGCTGAAAAGCAGCAGAGTCCCATGTGCCCTATTCATTTGTGCAGGACTCAGGAGATTTCCTTCCAGCCCTTTACTCCTTTTCAGCAGTCAGCACTGTTGTTCAGCATCTAGAAAGTCACAGATAAATCTCACGTGGCAGTGCAGATTAGTGGGAACGGGGTATGATTAGAGCTGGAAGTGCCTCTGCAAGGTGGGTCCATGTGTAATTTCTATTTCATGCATGTCTTATCACATCTTAGCCAGAGGAACAGGTCCTTCCTAGTGAAACTGTGAGGTCTACATAGAAAGAAATTGGTTTCAAAACCAAGAATGTTGCTGCTGCTTGGGGGTTTAAGGAGGAACAGCATCCCCAGTCTGTGTCTGGAGGTCACTTTGGTGTTTCTCAAAGTCAAATTGCAAGCTCCCTGTGTGAAGGTTGGGGGTTCTGGCACTGGTTTTGGACAGGCTCAAGTCTACCTGCAGACCTAGTCTTTATTATATGGGTGCATCAAATCCCCATCCGTTTGATAGGTGATGGGATATTTCCTTCTTTCTGCTTAGTGCTTTCTTTGCTTACTTTAAACCAGAAAGTTCTTTGCAGCTAGCTGAAGAGCATTCAGGTCATGGCTGATCACCCTCTATCCACTGTCTACTTAGCTGTTGGTAGGCATAAAACTGGAAGAGAGACAGAGATGATGGGGAAGAGGCTGGAATGGGAGGAGGTGTTGACAGTGCAGGGAAGTACACACTGTCCAGGAAAGACTTTGTTTCATAATATGTATATTTTTAAAATGTTTTTAATTGACACATAACCAACCAAAGCTTCACATTCATCAGAATATGCC
The DNA here is from genome assembly GCF_000691845.1 of Merops nubicus. Taxonomy (NCBI): domain Eukaryota; kingdom Metazoa; phylum Chordata; class Aves; order Coraciiformes; family Meropidae; genus Merops; species Merops nubicus. The sequence continues at coordinate 6,692 of NW_008602280.1, read as the reverse complement.
AGTTTGGGACATTTGGTATTTTTGTTTCTCTTCTCCTGTCTCATTTAATCCTCACTGGTTTCTGAATTAAATGTCACTTGCTTACAAAGACACCTGGGTCGTGGTGCACCCATCAAGGTCACAACAAGTGGATCAAATTCCTAGATGTTGTGGGGATAAGTTGTTTGGTTATGTGCAGTCAGTGTAGCTCTACAGAAAGCCCAGAATCTCAGCACCATGGGGGTGGGAAGGGATCTCTGGAGATCACTTTGATACCCTCCTGGGTTCAAGTTTCTGCTCATTGCTGCTTGTCCTGTCACTGAGCATCACTGACAAAAGTCTGGCCCCAGCCTCTTGACACCCACCCACCCTCCCTTTAGATCTTTATAGCCATTGATTATGGCAAAAAAAAAAAACTAAACAACCAAACTGTACCAACCACCTAAGCTAAACTCATTGCTGCTTGTCCTGTCACTGAGCATCACTGACAAGAGTCTGGCCCCAGCCTCTTGACACCACCCTTTAGATCTTTATAACCATTGATTATGGCAAAAAAAATCCCAAAACAACCAAACTATACCAACCAAGTAAGCTAAATCATTGTGAACTTTACATTTGAGCCCCAAAATTCATTGTTTTACAACTAAGCCACTCTTTTATTGACTGAGGTTCCTTCAGCAGCTTCTTTAAAAAGATAAAACTCACAAAGCCTTGTAAGACTAAAATATAAGAACAAGAGTAATTACTGATAGGAAGTGTGAAATTCTGTTTACCATGATTATGTCAATAGCTGTTGCTTCTTTCTGAGCCATCTCTTTCCACTGTTTCCAAGCAAAGTGCTCTTCTGCATGCTTGGACCTCATCTGGCACTTCTCCCAGCTGCTCTCTGGATAATGTGTTGGAGTATTTTCCTAAATGAAGTAATTGCTTGTCCACCAAGAACAGTTTTGTTAAATACCAAGGAGGAGTTATGACACTGAGTGTTTTCCACTGGATGTTATCACATGTACATTTTAACTGCACCACCTCTGATCTTTTATAGACACCTTACAGTGAAAAGAGAAAAATGGGAGAGAAAGTAGAACTAATTTACTAAGTGCTGACAAAGTCTCTCTAGCTACACAGGGGATGGGAATTGCTTCAGGAAGGAAGAATTTCCATTTTTACAGGGGGGATCCAAGGGTGATGCTTCTGTTGCCTTCCCATCCCCACAGCCACTTTGATTTAAAGGAACTGAAGTACATCCATGATTGCCTTGAGCCCCACTCCAGCTCACATCAAAGCGTGTGGAAAAGCTGCCAATTAACTTTAAGGCTGTAGGATCATGACCTTTGTTTCTAAGATCAGAAGTAGGATCAGGAGTAGCAAGTTAGGCAACGTTACACCTCAGGACAGTGGCACCTACAGAGCCAGCGAGTTCCAGTGATCTGTTCCTGAGGAGAACTGAACACTGGTTATAAATGTGTAGGTAATGATGTCTGGGAGAAATCTCATTACAATTTTCATTATTTCAGGTTATTTTTTAGGATTTCTTTTCAAAAGCTCTTGGAGAATTTTGCACAATTAAGTTTTAATACGGTACTTCCCATTTTAAAAAAATCATTTTAAAAATACATTTTGCAATGTATAGTTTGTAAAATTACTTTTTGCCTGAAGTGCTGAGCTGCATTTGAGGATTCACTCTAAGATTCTGATGACCAGGCAACACTGATCACTGCTTAAGTGCTGTTTAAAATGCATCTGGAGGTCAGCTAAGCTTGTGCTGGCATGTCCAGGTGAGCTCCTCCATCCTCTAACTGCAGTTTGGAAGACACAACTTCATTATCCCATCAGGTTCCCTGCTGGATTAAGACAGTGGAAAGGGACCTGGGGGTGTTGGTCAGTAGCCATCTGATTATGAGCTGGCAGAGTGCTTGGGTGGCCAAGAAGGACAATGACATCTTGTCTTGTATCAGCAGTAGTGTGGCCAGCAAGGACTAGGGCAGTAATCATTCTCCTGTACTTGGCACAGGTTGTATCTTGAATGCTGGGTTCAGTTTTAGGTCCCTCACTCCAAGAAGGATCTTGAGGGGCTGGAGCTTGTCCAGAGAAGGGCTACAAAGCTGGGGAAGGGTCTAGAGCACAAGTCTTGAGAGGAGCAGCTGAGGGACCTGGAGGTGCTAAGCCTGGAGAAAAGGAGGCTCAGGGGAGACCTTCTGGCTCTGCACAGCTCCCTGAGAGGAGCTTGGAGCAAAGTGGGTGTTAGTCTCTTCTCCCAGGTAACAAGTAATAGGACAAGAGGAAAGAGCCTCAAGTTGTGCCAGGGTAGGTTTAGGTTGGACATTAGGAACAATTTTCTTCCCCAAAAGGGTCATCAAATCCTGTCCCAGGCTGCCCAGGGCAGTGATGGAGTCCCCATCCCTGGAAAGATTTACAAGCCATGAAGACGTGGTGCTGAGGGACATGGTTTAGTGGTGACCCAGCAGTGCTGGGGGAACGTTTGGACTCAATGATCTCCTCCAACCAAAACAATTCCATAATTCTCTGCAAAGTCTGGCCCATCTCAGAAACAGTATTTTGACAGGGTCATTTTACTCATTCAGAAAAGAGTTTGGATTCCTGCACAACACTGTGACACTTTGTATTTCATACCAAGGTGGTCTTTGACCACGAGAGAAATTAACTGATAGTCTTCTTCTCCATGGGAATTGCTGTGAGTAGACTCAGGGGCATTTCTGTGCAAGCATGAGAGCTGCAAGGGTTGGTGGCTGCATTGTCAAACCCTCCTGCTGCTGTCTCAAGTACAAGCTGCTTTTACCAGAGGAGGTGCCACACTGCTTGGAAAGTATTGGTTCCTTCAGTCATGTGTGGTGTTAACATCAAAAAGTCCCTCTCTTGGGCTTGATGTGCTTTTCATTAAAGCTCCTTGGAGGTCAAACAGTGCCAGGCTGGGTCCCAGAAGCACAGAGCAGAGAACAGAACTCTACCCAGTTCACACGACACAGAAACACTTTCTGCCCGTGGCTTTGCACAGAATACTCACTTTGAAATGGTTTTTCCTCAGATAAAAATCCCCACGTTTGGTGTTCCTTTTTATTTTTCAAAGTGGAGTGACTTCTAAGGAGCTGCGTGATTTATGGTTCGTCCTGTGCTTTTCCTTTGCTTCACAGAAGATTTAATTAGCAAAGGTCTTTCTGTTACCCTGCCTTTTGAAACGAGCTCAGGATCCCTCTGACAGCTGCCATTTTTTATACCCTGAGACCATTACCTGCAGCAAATCTCTGCTGCTCAAGCTTGCTCTCCTCTGATCCTCCTCAGTCACGACAAGCAGTGGAGTCTCCTCCCAGCCTCCTCCTTGCCTCGCCTGCTCTTTCTTTGAGGCAGCCAGATGGTGCATGCCACATGGAATTTGTGTCAAACCCAGTTAATACTGAACTGCTGCAGCATTTTTGTTGAATGCATGGTGGATCTCATCTCCTAACAGTTGATGTGTTCCACAGCTGCTTTGGGGAAAGGACAGTGAGTGTGCTCTGAGGGAAAGAAGCAGGTACTCGGTCATGGAGATTCGATGCCATAAGACAGCTCTATCTTATGACCACGGATAGCATTACCTCAGTGTGGTAAATTAAACATTAATTTCTTTCTGTGATACCCACAGGAATCATTTCCCTGAGAGCTGGAAGGAGATGCTGCTTTTCTCCCCCTCTGGCACCTCAGTAGGTGTTTAGTATCTGCCCCGTTAGTGACAGCACAGACAAGGATTTGTTTCTGGTGAAAAAAAAAAACCCTATGAAATCAAGCTTTGTTTTCCTTAAATCTGTTATTTGGGTCCGTAGCATGATGGATGACAAGTAATTCCAATGCAGCTGAGCAGATCATTTTAAAAGACTGTGAACCACAACAAAGACTGAAGTTTGGGTGGAACACGTGGTTGGCTTCGTGGCTGAAGCTGTGCAAAGAAGCCACACATTCATATGTGACAGCCTCTTTTTCAGAGGGAAAAGGCAGGAAGATTAAATGGAGTGGATGTTATAACATGTGTTTAATGTACCGAAGCAGGGTCCTTGCCTCAGTAACATATACTTTGATGAGAAGAATTTGAGATCATTTCAGATGATAGAAGGTGAAATGTTCATGGCAGAGACTACAAAGCAGGGACGTTCCTTTTGCAGGTGCTGGAGCATCAGTGTTTATTAGTCATATATCACCAGAAAATCCATTTTGGTAACGTAAATAACCCATTGTCTGTTCACAAAAGCAGACTGAAGTTATAAAATCAAGATGCTGATTGTTGCATTGCTCAGTGGTACATCTAACATACAGTCTGAATGGAGGTATTGATTTTTTTTTTTAGTTTCAGCCTTATCTGTACTTTATTTGGTGAAAAAAAATATAATTTTTTGGTGCAAAGTTACATCATCTCAATTATATAAAAGATCAAGAGTTGTGTTGGGCTGCTGTGTATTTAAAACATTTTTCTACTGGTATCTGTGTTATAGGCAAATACAGAACAATAATAGGTCTTGTGAAATACCAATGATTTCTTCTTTCCAATTATCCAAAAAGTGCCTTTTCCCCCCTTTCTAATCTGTTTCCAGAAGAAAAGCTCTCCAGTTATCTGTCTTGTGGCTCTATGAGATGCAATGGGATTAAAACACCCACCCCATTATGAAGCAATAGGAGAGACGTGTCACTGGTGGAGCAGGCTCTGATGTCACTCCAGAGGGGATGGCCTCAAAAACTTATGGAAAAAGGTGTATTATCAGCCCCCAAAAAAAGGAAAAGGAATTCACAGTATTCATTGGTCACCGATGTTGACAAAACTAGGACCTTGGATGGTCAGTGGGTGTTTGACTTTTGATTCACAGAAAATTCCTGGCAGCTTTGTTCAACCACAGGACTATGACACCAGACATAGGACAGGTTCTCAGATTTGGCTGTGAGACCACGAAATATCAACATAATGATTCCAAATCAGGTGAAGTAAATGAGAAAAACACCAAAACAGTCTTTGATATCTATGTGAAATTTGTCAAACACTCCCTCAGAGCAGACACTTGACATCTGCATCTGACTGGCAGAACCTCTGGCACCTTTTGCAGATCGCGGCGTTTATCTGCCTATATTTTTATAAAGCAGATTTATATAAACCATATATACACCCGTATATATTTATTTCAAGGATCGAATGGAGAACATTTGCGAGGGATGAAATTAGATCTGGCTTCCCCAAAAATCTGTTTTTAAATCTTACAGCTTTGTTATGGTAGTATGTTTTATGTTACATGAATGACGTCCTTTAATGTGAATATCTGGAAGATGCATTCACCGTCGGATTTAACTCACATTTTGGAATGTCCACAGAAAAAGGATCAGTGGAGCAGTAATAAAAACCAGGCATTTAGTAAATTCTTCTTTTTTTTTTCTGACACATCTGTGAGCAGTAAAGAGACACGGGGTTTCACCAGCCCTCAACCTTCAATCCGAAGTGAAACTTTACAACTGCAGCAACAACAGGGCTGTGAAAACATTCGCTGGGCTGCCACAAACTCTCTACTTACTACTGAAATCCTTAGGCAAATACTGAGTGAAATTTCTTCTTGCGAGGCATGGCAAAGGAAAACAAACACACTTCCCTATCCCCTTTTTCCTCCTCGGTGGTACATCAGGTGATGGGAGGCACGCGAATGGAAGGTGGTTTTTAAAGGCTCATTTCCAGGCTCTGCACTGCTGCAGGTGCATCTCTCCTGTGGTCGATGGGAATGAAGGGCTGAGGTCCTCAACACGGCAAAAGAAAACATTCTGAACATCCAAAATCTGTCCTGAGTAGACAAAATCTGTCCTGAATAGACAAAATCTGTCGTTGTGGCCACATAGGGCTGCTGTATTTTTTCTCTTCAGCTCAGCATCTCCCAAACGCTGACAAGTTAATTTAAAGATTGGGGTCTGGTTTCTGTTTGGACAGTGTTAGAAAAAGATGTTTATAAGAGAGGCATTAAAGATGCAGACAGCCCCTTGGTGTGTAAAACTGCAGTTCTGCACCCCCAGGTAAACAGGGCTTTCACTTCGTGGCTTGAGGAATGCTGTGTTATTTATCTTTGGCTGGATTCTACTTTGTTTGGGTTTTTTGGGGGTTTTTTTTCCATTTCATCACATTTTCTGAAAATATTCTTGGTATTTTAGGGTCACAGTAAATTTTTGTCTGACACAGGATGAAATAACATTACAGAAAAGAAACCCATGTATTGCAACACTGATAAGAAAAGCTTTCCTGGCTTTCTGGTTCTGTTCATACCAACTAAATCTGCAGAATCAAATCTGGAGTGTTTTCTGTGTTCTTCTGCCTTTGTCCTTGGGAAAACCAAAGCATAAGAAAATTACCAGAATGTTGATTATGTGCCCAGAACGCTTAGATTCGTTTAATGCCAGGAAAATCAAATATGTGCATCAGCAGTTGGTCGGATGGTAAAACAATCACTGAATTTCCCAAGGAGACATGCTGGGGAGAGAGTGTTGTATCCAAAGAGCTTTGGACAATATCCATTCATGGAGTGTGTGAGCTCTGGGGTGGACAGGATTTAAACACGGGTACCATTAGGCTGCAAGCAAGTCATACAGTGGCAGAAAATGGATCAGGTCAGAAACAGAAAGGCAAAAAATGTTGTTCCTGAGCATTATGACTCAGATTTCCCAACAAGTCTAAGCTTCTTCAGGGGTCGGTACTGGGACCAGTG
>NW_008602279.1:28227-34288 GCF_000691845.1 Merops nubicus | reverse complement strand
GGGCTCTGCTCACCACAACACTACCCCATTCAAAATAACTGATACCAAATTAGTTCTGACCTCAGAGGCATTGGACTGATTTATTAGAAACATCTAAGTTTCAAACAGAACTCTCCAACTAAAAGAAAAATGTTAAAAATTTGTATCTCTCTCTATATTAAGCAGCAGAAAGCAAGCTCATAATTTTTTTCCACTCAGGGTGGTCTCTATGTCCAGCAGGTGGAAGGGGAGCTGTCCTCATTCACCTCCACCAGGAAATTCTCAGAGTTCTCACTGTTCAGCATCCAGCCTCAATCATGGAAGCTGATAGGGAAGGCCCCTGAGGAGAAGCCTTGGAATAATGGAAGAGCTGCTGAGACAAAGTGGCTCGGGGCTGTAAATTTTTAAGTTTTACACATTTTATTTTTTTTTTTTTAAATCATTTTGGTCAACCTTCACTCTGTCATCTTGTTTTTAAGTCCATTTCCATTTAAAACATCAGGCTCTAAATGTAAAGAATATATATATCAGGACAGTGCAAGCTCTAAAAAAAAAAACAACACACAACTGCTTTCTAGGACAGTTTCACCAAACAACTGGATGAGGGAAATCCAGGACTAAAGAAAAAGGAGAATGAACAAACACTTTCCCACCCACTGATACTGTATCAACATCAGTGATTAACAGGCAATTTTCAGAGTTGCAATCAAACACTCAGTGCTAGAGGCTCATCTCAGATCTTGTGAATGAAACAGGTCTCTTTTGCAAATTTGTTCTTGAAATATCACGAGGACCTTCTGACTCCACTTACATTATAAGTAGTTTCAATAGGCCGTATTCTAATAATTTTGCTCACTACTAGCAGTGCTCAGCAATTAATTCTGCCAAAACTTGCATTCGAATGCAAGAAAAATAAAGATAGCAAAATGCAGCCTATTCTCTTTGGCCCTTCTAATTTTTTTTTTTTTTTTTTTACAGCCAGCACTAGAAATATGACAATGCAGTTTTTTAGTTTTTTTTTTAAATAGTTTTAATTCATGACACATTTTTATTATTTTTTTTTTTATCTTGGAGCAGAGTCTCAACTTGGAACATGAGATCATTCCTTTTTAAAATGATCTAGAGAAGAGATTCCTAAATATTTCTATTCCCCCCTTCACTATATCACATCATTCTTGCTATATTTAGAAGTGATTAGATATATTTACCTGGCACAGCAACCCAATTCAAGTGAGTACAGAGCTGAACCTACACTTGCAAATATCTGTTTACATACCCTGATTTCCATTTAAGTAGTGGCTAATTAAACCTTTGTAAGTAGAAGTAAGCACCCATAGCCTTTGAAATTTGCAGGTAGATACCCAACATACATGAACATTTCAGGTTATTGCTCTCCAATTAGAACTCAGAGCACAACTTCATTGTCCTTTTGACAATGAAACCTGCCTGTCACATTTTCAAGCACATAAATGAATTAAACATAGCACCTAAGCATAATGTTCTTGCATCTCAGTGTTGTGTCCTAGAGCTGTTCAGTCTAATGCATTATAATCAGGGAAAGGAGAGCTAACACATTGCTTCACATCCTGGCTGTGCTGCAGCCATCACGCAGAAGAGTCATCCAAGCTGACGGGGATTCTCCAGCGGCATACAACTGGGAGAGAAGTTCTTATTGGGTGGCATCCAAGGTCTTCTCATGCACCGGCAAAGTCCAGCTGCCCTTGCTGCTCTTGGCATCTGATGCAAGCTAGATAAGGCTATTTGCAGATCGCTCTCATACACATAAGGGTACCAGCTGGGCACTCAATCAACCACAGATGAAGGCAGTGCAAGACTAGCTTGATTCCTCCTTTTCGGTCCAAATCCTTAGATGCACTTTGTCCTTTTTAGCCATGGCAGAAGCTCTGAGCCAGAAGCTGAAACTCCAAGGCAATGTAAGCACTGTTGTAAGCCTGTGCATGGGTGTAAGTGACTGGGTCAGTGTGAGACAAAGGCAGGGGGTGAGAAAAGGGAAATGGAAGAAAAAAATACTGAAAGGGCTGTACCTAATGTAATGTTTTGGGGCAAAAGCATGCTGCTTCCTCCCTGAAGCTGTGGAGGAAGCAGTTAAAGCTTTGCTGCCAGAGACATGGGGGACACATACTGTCCTCAGAGTCTCACGTCAGGCTGCTTGCCGAAGTTAAACAGCATCTGTGCTGCTTTGAATGACAGCACATTGCCTCCAGGAGCTCCTGCTGGGCTGCACACCTCAGCACTACTTCTAAGCCAAAACAGTGACGTTATGCACTATCTAGCCTGGAGATGTTTTTAATTTGGTTTGATTTCTCTCAGAAACAGGATTAGAAAGCTGGAGTTCAAGGCCCCCTGCCTCATGCAGACACCACTGTACCTCACCTCCCTCATACTACTGTGTCACAGAGGCTGAAGGAGACCTCTTTAACGATAGGACAAAGGGACAGCAAAACAGAAAGCCCATATACTTTCCTTTCAAAGCTATCACTTGCAAAAAAAAATATGAGTCAGACTTGCCCTGCTGTGTTCCAAAGACAGGCAACTTAGTTCACATTTGCAAGTTGTTCAGCCTGGCTTTTTAAGAAGTTCCCCCACCAGAATGAACACACTTAAAATCAACTCCTCTTTTTAAAATCTAATCCTTTTCATCTGGGATGAAATGATAGGCTACTTACACTCAAAAAAACTCTGATATAATGTCACACACAGAGCGTGGGCTGCCATATTCTGCAAAGTTTTATTTCTGAACAATTACAAAGGAGATGTGTAAAACCAAACCAGAAACCTATCCAACAGCTGTACAGATTGAATATTTCCCTCATTCTTTGGCTTAACCTCTTGCTGCTATTATTAGGATGCCTGCTGGGTGTAGGGTACCTCCATGGAAAATGGCATCTGTTGGAATTAATCAGCAATGCTTTAGGTGCGCTCTGCTTCCTCCTCAAAAAAAACCTCTAGGAATCAACACTGCTGCCTATTTTTGAATGTCTCCCATGACATTATTAAATGTGGCTGTGGCAGCAGAAAGAATATCTCTCTTTAACAGTATATTGCAGCATTTAATAGAGCACAGAAGTACTGAGATTGTCAGTCATGCAATTCAGCTTGAACAAAGCAAGTCTTTGGTTGGAGAAGCAAGGGAATGATGGTGGAGTCATTGGCAGCCTTATTATGGAAGGGAAAGAAGATTTCTCATAGTAGTCCCTAAATAAGAGGAAATTTGTGTTTTCGAACAGTTTTGTAAAATCTACTTTTGTAAAAGTCATTAGAAAAACAGTCCCTCAAGAACAAGATAAATAAGATCTTAAAGGAGGTATCCTTTAGGAGCGCTAAGGCAGGCAAGGAGTTAAGATCTTGCATTGGGGCAGGAAGAACTCCAAACATTCTTCACTACCTGAGATAATCAATTATTTTGATTAAAATTTTGCTCTATGAAACAGGCAGGATGTTACCAGCCTTGTTACCTCTGGTCCAAAGTGATTTTTTTTCATATTTGTAACACTCAAAAAATCAAAAGCTGTGTGAAGGCTGATGCCTGGAGCAGAGACTGCTACAGTGTCCTATGGTTATCTTTCCTGGAGGGGAAGGAACATTTTACCAGCAAGATGTAAACCACTCTGAATACTGGTACTACTGACAGTGGTCTGCCAGGTCCTTCCCTAAGTCAGCTGAGCTCCAGAAAGCCTGCGGCCAGGCTAGGTAGCTCACTGACTCCTCCTTGAATCCCAGGACCAGCCCTCGCCTGACATGCATGTGATACTCACCCCAGAAGACCCCAGCATGCTGTTGCCCCAGTAGGGCTGTACGTGACCAATGAGTGCCGTGTGGGAGCGCAACTGTCTTCTAGTGACATTCAAACAATAGAGCAGGGCACCCTCTCCTCCAGAGCTCTTACTGATCATGAGATTCTCATTTACCTCCCTTTCTTTATGCTGTTAAAAATCACTGCATTTGTCTGCTACTGTTCTCTTGCAAACTGTGTCCAGACTATCTCCTGAGAAAGAACATTTTCCCAGCTAGGACTGGGCAACAGCTGGGTGCAGGCTGCAGGTAAAGGGTCCCACAGGGTTCACAGCCACATTGCCATGTCTGTCCTTCCTCTTTTCATCCAGAGGAAAGACAGACATGCGCGCTGGATGGAGGATGGCCATGTACTTCAAAGGTTTTCTGGATGATCAGGAAACCAAAACCTTAGGGATAATGAAGCATACATCAAGAGGAAAGATAAGTTGAAAACACTAAGAATGCAAGCCAAATCCAAAGTGATATACAAACAGAAGTTAAAACCTTGATGCAGCTACCAGTTCTTCAGCATCTCAGTAAAATTATTAGGGAAACATCTACATATCAGTGAAGGATTTATAAGAATGTTTTAAAGAAGTCAGGTGAAAGGAATCGAAAATGCTTTACCTTATATGCGTATTTTAGTCCTTACTTTTTTTTTGTATAACTATCAGTTCTTAACAGCTCTGTCCTCTCCAAGGCTTTCACGCAGGCCTTCTTCCATTTCTTTGCTGAAGGCATGTCTCCAAGGAAATTCAAAATGTATCCTGAATGTATCTTTAATGTATTATGTTGGACCTTATTTTCCCAAAGGTACAAGTTCAAGCATACTGTCAACCTCATCTTTACATTTCAGCACTTGTGCAATGTATTCAGCCTTTAATACAGCTCTGATAGCTGTGTGTTTGGGATATGGAAATGTCTCAGATGAAACCAAATGTTTACAGAAGTTCACTCTGCTACTGAATAAAATCACCGTCATTTCTCTCTGCCAAATAATCTGTGAGGTGAGAAGAGTGTTGCTTACTGTACAAATGCAAAACTGAGAGGAAACAATAGCGGAAGAAAATTCAGACCTGAACACTAGTAGAAGTTGCATGGCAGTAGGTAAGCAAGTTAATAAAATTTGTGATCTAAAGGAAACAAAACTCTTTTTAGTGACTTGTAAATGTAGAAAATAAAACAGCCTATGCTTATTCCAGAACACTTTTCTAGGTATCTGTGCACTGTGGCAACAGCTCTGTTGAAGCTTTCATTTGAGACACTGGCAGATTAGTCAAACTGTAGAGTGATTCAGCTCTGCAGATCCTTGGCATCATCTGAAATTATTTCCAGTTCACATACACAATATGTCATGCTGTGATGCATGCACATGGACAGTATTGGGCACATTCTGGGGGCTTCACTTCCCCCAGTCTCCACTCTTGAGCACATCCAGATAAGCTGTCCTGTTACAATAAAATTACATCCTTAGTTAGCCTTTTGTAGTTAAGGTGCCTTGGGAATTTGTAATTAATTCTATCTCAAATATTTCTCATTTTAAAGTGATTCTAAGCAATATTTAAGGCATTCTCTGCAGATAGATTCTGTATAGATGGCAGATGTGAGATCATTCATGTGCTTAAGTCTAGATCTCAGCAGGTCAAAAGTAAAGGGAAATCAAAAAATGTCACAGTAGTTATTATGCTCAGTACAGTTTTATCCTGTTTTCAAGTGCAAAAATAATTTACATACATAGCAGGAGCTTGAACTGTTAAGGACCTGCAATATGCTGCTGGTCTAATGAAGTTTTACATTTTATTTTTTTATTACCTCTGTAGAGTTTGTGTTCTTCACTCGTTTCTTGCCCTTCAATAGATTTACTAAGGTCCAGAAGAATGATGTGTCCTTTGGAGGCTACCGGACAGTGAAGGTATTGAGTCAAGCACATGGTGGATAGAACAGTTAATGTTGTATCATTGTTTATAAGAATCCAGTAAAAACATTGACATGTCACTTTTGAACTGTCAAAGGAAAAAACTATTGGAAGACTGTTGTAACTGTAGTAAACATCACATCTTAATCTGAAACAGCTTGCTTTCCTTCTTACTTTTTTAGCTGCAACAAGGGACTGTTTTTATTATATCAGCTTAAGGAATACATAAGTAAATAATTTCAAATTCACTAGAAAAAAATCCAAAGTGAGTTTCATGTTCAGCTAGGTAGACCTTTGTTTACAAACTTGAACAGTAGCGCTGAATCAGATTTACAATGGAAGTCACATTTCAGTTTCAACTGTGGAATTATT
>NW_008602279.1:16992-28196 GCF_000691845.1 Merops nubicus | reverse complement strand
CCCTACAAATCCATAAAACGTGTCAACAATCTGCTCATAAGATGGTGCCAATTACATAACTATATCACACAGAATGTAAGGGAAAACTTCATTGGAATACTTTGTGAAATCCATGATGAATATCTGCATGCTGATATCAGTGGTTGGTTTATGTTATGGTACTTGGCGAACTTCACTTCAGACTGAAGTTTCACTGTGAAAAGAAGTTGCAGAAGATATATTGTGTAACAAGTTCTTTGCATGCACATGAACTACTAAATAGTGTATTCTTACTAGAGCTCATCACTTTGAAATCCATCCTGTAGGGGGTCAGTGCTAAAATTAAATTATACCTGCCTACCATTCTCAATCTAATCAGGCTGTGAACTGAAAAATAAAACAATTAAAATTAGAGACAGGCCAGCCTCCCACTGTTTATGATCTCATTCTATTTGTGAAGAGTAGGTGGAAATTCACCCGTGGTGAGCATTTGGTTTATGTCAGTTTTTCTTGTTATTACAACTGGGACTTACTTTGTGAACTGTTTGCAGCTATTTCTGCTAAAAATAGGTGGATACCAATTTAAACTTCCTGGCGGTATTTCAAGTCAAAGTATCATTAGTAGATAGATATTATGCTGCATTTTATTGTAAGACATCCTGCCATGAAGCCAATCTATACAAATATAAATAAAGACAGTTAGAATTAGCTTCCAAACGACTCTATTGGAGGTTATTCACATTTGGTTTCGCTAAACAAGCTAAGCTATTTGCAAGAAATGTTATTAGTCAGAGGAGCACTGAGTTAATGAGACTTCTTAAAACTCCTTATCAGGTTAGACCGTGACACTTAGAGATCGAGGATCGATTTTGCCTTTTTGCCTTAGTCCTAAATAAGAGAAACTCATAGTTCTCCCTTGGTTTCCAAGGAAGAGAATTTCTTTTATCACTCCTTCCTCCACTGCTGTGCAGTCTTATAAGAAAATCATCTTCTCCAAACACATTCCCTCACAAAAAAGAGAAGAGGTGACAATTATGTACAATCTTCTAATGACAGCAAGAGCTCAGATGTGAGAAGACCATGTAATGGTGATTTGGTCATGCTTCTGCATGTAGTTTCCCAGTTAGCCATCACAGGGTTTATGACTTGGCCAGTGAAGATTAAGTCAGACCCAGGTGTCATTAAAGTTTTCAGTAGGAACCTCAGAGTCTCAAGTAAATTACTTATACCATTTCCAGGATCTCTGTCTTAAATCTATGAGGTGCTAGTGGTGTTGAAGTTGTTAAAAGTCAGTATTTCATTCCCACCAATAATCACCTGCTGTTATGATATGTGACTTTTGAGACTAGCATGGGAATAGCAAGATCTTTTTTTTTTTTTTTTGTCTGCAGCTCCCCATGGTAAAGGGATCTATCTTTTGTCAAAGACAGTAATGTGTTCAGGAGTACCCAGTGGTGAAATTTTACAAGGTTATCAACGGTGTGCCTATCAAATCTTGCACTGTGAGAACAACTAGCCAGGCTAGCAGCAGAGTCCAAGGTATGTCATTAGAGAAACCGGATCCAGCCCCATTCTCTGGTCCTGAAGACAAGACACATCACTGTTATAAACAGACCCTTTTTGGGCATTGTCTAGGAAGTGCTAAGTGACCCAAGCCAAAATGCTACCTGTCAAACAGTACAGAGAATCATCTATCGGTGCTTGAGTCTTGTGCATTGGTCTGGTCTAGTCTGATGTCATAGTCATAGCCAGAAACCCAGTATATGTATGACAATGCATAGCTGAATTACTCCTAAGCTCATTAGGCCCCTGGAGAAACAAAACACATTAGCAGAGTTGGAACCATTACCATAGTACCATTACCAGTGTAATGGAGTTATATTTCTTGTTGAGTTTGGATGAATTCCTTTAGATAATATCCTGTTGAAATAATTTTAATATCTCAGATTGATGATCATCTAACTCATCTGACTTTAGCTGCCTAGAAGATAAAGGCATAATGTAAACTAATTGGCAAGCTTGCTTTGCCTCTCCATTGATTCTTCCTTCCTAACTTACCCTTTTTAGTCTGGAAAGTATCTCTGGATATCTGTACCTACCTCTGGCCATTCTCTAGAAGCACACTTTCAAACTGTTAAATGTAGCTGAAATGGGAAGAGACGTGGGAAAACAAGTGGTTCTGAAAAGATGAGCGGGAGACTATGAAATCAGTCTGGTAGCACAGCTCCAAAACCTAGGCTGTAAGGCTGGTTTTCAAGAAAGGGCTTTAAGTGTCCAGATGTTTATTTCTAAAGATCTTGAGGTTAGGAATGTATATCTAGCATGATTAACTTAAACATTTAAGCAGAATTGTTTAGACATCTTTTTGTGGCAGTGCAATGCATAAAGCAAAATTGGTTGCTCAGGGACTGAATACATCAAATGGGAAAAATTTAGCTATCCACTTGGAATTACAACAGTTAACAAGCTATTGTAAACATTAGATTTTCTCCTTTAGTTATCTGTCTGAATTTAAAAGTAACACTCCTGTAAAGATAGTATCAAAAGTGTATCTTACTCTCAAAGTTCTTGCTTTCTTTCATGAGGTGCTCACAGCACCCTCCCTGAAACTGTCAGACCTGGGTTTGGGATCTCAGCTATGTGTACCTACCTAATACTCTGTGCTGGTTTAAAAGTAAACCGGCAGGAAAAATGAATTTAGAGAGACCACAAGTCAGAGCCACGATTTACTAGAAGGATTACAATATAGAAAATGATACACGGTAAAAATACTGCCTTTGACCCACAAGGGCAAAGTAGAACCCAGCACCCTGGGGCAGGAGCAGCACGGTGCCCATTAGCTCCTGTGCTGAGCACCACGTGGTTCCCCTGGGTGCAAAGCAGAAGTGAAGGAAACCTGTCAGTTGGGGTGACAGTTGCAGTTCTGCTGAAGGAATGATGGCCGTCTCCCTGAGAGTGGAAGCCACAGTCCCACTGGAGTTCTGTTCCCCCTCTGGATCCAATGAGAGGTTCTCCAAGTCCCAAAACCCGAAGCTTATACATCCCCAGGTTCAGTGGGAATGCCTAGTACCTCCCCCCAAGGGCCAGGAGTTTCACAGTGGGTCATTTAACTCTGTGGATGGTAGGATATTTTTGGATTCCTCGATGAGCTGGGCCATTGTCAGTGCAGCTGGGTCCATGATGGTCCATTAGCAGAGAGGACTCCTCCTGCTGGGTGGGAAGGTGTTAACACCTCCCTGATCTCTTTCCTTATCTGTTGTAGCCTGGGGTGTGAGGTGTGTCCTGGGCAGCTGCTACCAATGATTTGTTAACAGCCCATTAGCAACGACTTAGAGGGTACAGAATATACAGGTTTTATAGCGATAAACTGGTCCCAGCCCCTGTAACTATGACATACTCCTATAAATAATGTGTTTGCTCATCCTACATCATTCACTTAAAAGTTGGGAAGAGATTAGATTCAGGAAGGATTAGGAGAACAAAATTCTGAAGCAGACAGAGAAGCAGAGTCAATAGGACTCAAACATAGAAAATAGTTGTTGAGGAAAATGTTGTGATTGCATGTTTTGCAGAAAAAAAAAAAAAATTATGCTTCCTGCAGAACCCAGCAAGGAAGAGATAACAAGAACCAAAACTGTTTAAATCATGTTAATGGAGGAACATTTTCAATGTCTGTTCAGAAAGAGAAGGATCTTAGACATTTTATAGAAGCAGCAATAATGGTGATAGCAGTACACAGATAGAGATGCTTTCTCTTGCACAAAGCAAGAGGGTCTAAAATGACCACCATGGTTACAAAACATGTCAATGAGTTTTATTAGAGGCACTCCAGCGAATTGGCAGCCACTGCACTTCGAGGGACGTTGAACATACAGCAAGCCTTAAGAGAGACAAGGCAGGTAAGCTTGATGAAGGGAGAGAAAACAATGAAGATGTTGATGTGAGAGTGACTGATGTAAAAATAGTAAATAAAATTTGGCTTCAGTTGATCTCTTAAAGAGATATTAGTCCTTAACAAAATCCTACATCTAACAAAAGAAAAGAGATTTTTGTTTTCACTAAGGTTGTGGAAAAGCAACCAGAGAAGTAACTGGAAAACCAATAGTGAACAATCAAAATACCAAACAAATGGAAAGAATACTGAAAAGGAAAATGTGATCAGAAAAGTAAAATAAAAATGTGATCAGAAATTTAATGAAGCTTTAGGAAGAGTGTGAGGAATGGGGAGAAAAGAAGAAGGTCAAGGCAGTCATACAATCTTCTTTTTGAAAGAGTAATTAAGATATTGCATGGAGAAGGTGAAAGGCTAGGAATAAGGAGTGTTTTAAGAAGGTGTCAAAGGCTGTAATTAAGCTGAGGACAAATGTAGGAATGTAACCTGACTTCATTATATTCTGGCTACAGGGAGTGGCAAAGCAATAGAAGTTTTTTATTCCTATACTACCAACCTAATTTTACTTTTTAAATTTAAGAAATAGCTCCATTAAATTTATTTTGCTCTTTCCAGTGCAGAGCACATAATATTTACATGAATAAACTCAGATGATTTGGCCAAATCTATCATGCATACGATATGTTAATACTCCAGTCTTTTAAAAAATTGTATCATTGTGATTCTCTAGCTTACACGCCTACAGCTGATTGATCGTTTAATACCTTGTAAAATAGAGTATAAAAACTACCAGACTGGAATTTTTACTCATTTTCCTTCTAAGTTACTGTGTACAATTGAAAGTTACCATACGATGTGAAAAACAGAAGAGACTCTTGCCATTTGTACCAAAATGAGATTCCAAGAGACACATAAGCTACGTTTTCAAGAGGATGGAAAAGGTCTGAAGAATAATGTTAATGTATTTTCATTCTCCAGATGACAGACATAAGCCAAAAAAAATTTGTTCAGTATATTAAGGATGCCCCTTAGACGTGCCATTATAAGCAATTTACACTCATGCAAGGCGTTGCTAGAGAAAGTCAGTTGTTCAGCTCCATCTTGATTCTTCCAGACTTCAGTCGCTGGAGACAGATTCCAATGGTAACACACCAAGATGTAACAGCTTTGCCTTGGCTACTCTTTATCCATCACCTGCCTGAACTCTTGGAAGTCTGGTATGAGGAGGCCCAATTCTGCAAGAGACTAAAGCAAAACAAAACTCTGCCCTCCAACTTGAAACACCACTCCGCTAACATCAGATTGATGTACACTTTAACAGCTCCCACATACTTCTTGTCTTAGAGTTTCAACAGCTGGATGTTCATCCCTCCAGGAATAATGTTTCCTCTCACTCAGTTTTGTCAAAATGAAGTCTCCTAGGTTAATGCCTTTTTAACCTTTTTCCTTTTCTTTCTGCAAGTTCCTGTTGTTAATGAGGTTTTAACTCTTGACAAAGCTGATAAGTTACTTTTAAGGAACTACAAATCTGCATGTAGCTATTTGGCAACAGTAAGTTTTGTTTATTTGTGTGTTAGAGAGCAAAATAACAGCCAATGAATTCCACTGCCACTGGCAGTCGAAACTTCTCTAATATGCTTCTATTTCTGTATTAGTTTAGGGTGAAACACAACCAAATCTCTTCCAGACAAAAGGCGCTTCTGTCAGTGGACTGTTTCACTGAGATAAGAATAAAGGAAAAATAAGTCTTTATGCTTTTAGCACAGATTGTTTACCTTGTGAAAGACGTAGGCAAGTCTATCACTAGGGAAAGTTGCATTTCAATTGACATGATTGAAAAGTATATTAAATCTCTTTTTATTTTTTTTTTTTTTTTTAAGCAAACTATGACCAGAACTCTTTCTATTTAAAAGCCTGGTTTGTTGCACTGGCCTGACTTTTTCTGTCATTTTGTTTGTTTGTTTGTTAAAAAAAAAAAAAAAAAAAAACTCACACATTTCTGCTACTGTGAAATACAGTCTCTTTGCTGCCAGTTCAGTATCAGATTCTAGCAATTACACAGCCATTTCTCTTCACAGACAGTTAAAGTCACAGGGCATAGCTGCCATTTCCTTTAATGAGACCAGGATTTGAACTGCTTTGTCTGGACTTATCCAGCCTGAAGAGTCTTCTGTGTTGTCTCTGTTATTCACCTTTTGCAATCAAAGTAATACCAGACTTCCATCCAAAGGAAGCAAGCACTCCCCTAGACAGTCTCTGCTGTTCCTAAGCATAAGCAGAATGTTCAGTACCATTACCATAGAAAGTAAGGATAATCCATGCTTGAAAGGTCATGAAGCTCTTAGACTTCCAAACTCAGAGAGCTCAGATTTAAAGTTTAATGCTAAATCCTGCAAACATACTTAAAATTTTACATACATGAGTTCTATTGGCTTCAGTGGTATTTCTGTTGTTAAGCTGAGCAAATGAATATGGCTTTGCACAATCGGGTTTTAAAGAGATGAAGTGGAGAATTTGAAAAATTTGGGAAGCTGAAAAGAAGCATAGGTTATGATTAAATATGTAAGTACGTAGGTGTCCATTCAGTATTTTATCGGGTGAGCACACAGAAGCATATGACTGTTGATTGAAATATATCACTACATTATCCAGTTCCAATGGCCAGCCTTCCAGTTCTAACTGCTAGAAAGAGCAGTTTCAGGAAACATCCAACTCTTCTTACGTATATCCTGATATTATGTGATCCTGATGCTCACAAGGTGTGGACACTTCATAGAATGTAGCTCTCAATCTCTACCACGTCTCTCTTGAGGTTTCTTATGGAGGTAGAACTAAGAAGATTTCACATTCCCAATGTTTATGGTAATTCCACTGCTGAATTTCAAATCTTTGCTTGAATATAGTACTAAAATATAGTACCTAATAAACTCCAGAAATATTTAAAAATAAGAGGGCAAAACGTTTTCCTATACTTTTGCATAAATTTCACTATTGCTGCTGATGTTTCCTCAAAAACATCAGCTTGATATTCAGACTAGTCATAGAAATATTGTGGTTAAGCATAAGCATTTGGTGAAGTTGCAAGGGAAAAAAAAAACCTCATGCTTTAAAAGGTATACCAGGTAACCATGATTATAGACCATACCACCCGCATCATATATAAATATTACATTTTTCTGGCTTCACAGAAGAAACTAATATCACACTGGAACACCTTTAAGGCAGTTCCTGCCTTTTATAGGACATTTGACAAAGCTAGGATTAATGGAGCTAGAAACCCATCCAGTGATTTACAACTACAGGCTATAACACAGACAAACAGAAGAAAGATGAATGTTCACATCAAATCCTTTATTATCAGACTAATAGTGAGACTGGAAGTTTTAGTAACACAAGGATTTTTCTCTCTCTAAGCAAAGTCACTATTACAATTTGGAGAGCGCTTTGCAAAGTTGAAATACAAAGCCAATTTCACTTTCTAGTCTCAAGATTTATCTGAAGTACATATTTAATAAGGCAAAAATTCCATTGGTTTTGCCGATGGTTTTGCTTGACTAAGGAACTAGAAATTGTGCTATGCTAATTAGTTGAGGCTTAAATTATCATTAGCCTGAGATATTGATCTCTAGACTAGTTTTGTGGCTCTCTGACTGCTGTATTACAGACTGATTCATTTTCATACGCATTTGATATTGTGTCATATTTAATACAATTTAGTGCATTATAGCTCACTTAAAATATGTTTACCATTATTCAAAATGAAAGGGGGCCAGTTTGCCACAGAGGTCTCTCATGTGTCTGTGAGCAGCAGCAGAATAAATGAACAAGACACTTCTTCCATTATTTTGCAGTTGCTCGTATTGTGGTGTGTATGTTGTACATTATATATATTTCCTCAGCAGAACATGGGCCAGAGACAATCCTACCTCTAATAAAATATCTAATCCTTATGCAAAATGTTTCCTAATGATGGAAGAGTAAGCTTCTGTGTATAGAGAAAATACTGGCTTACCAATCAACCATCTGGTGTATAGTGGGAATGGTCTGAGTAGCTTTCTCAGTTGGAACATTTGGAAAATGAATCTACTGTTGCTACAGCTCAGACTGTTGGCCATGATGTTTGTGATAATGTTGTAGATTTACCAGATGTCCTGCAAATTCCTGGTGTGGTAGTGTTTCCTGCTCCTACTGAAGTCTTCATTACGTGGTGGGTTTATGATTGCAGTCATTTCTCACAAAGTAGGAGGGAGCTGGGAACTGCATCCAAGCACAGCATGGAATCCATCATCCACTCACCATTCAGTTTGCAAATCAAAATCTATACCAACATGTTGCTTCTAGATCTCTAAAAATTACATGGGAATACATGTAAAAACTTGACTAATATCACTGGCATCATTTGCTGTTTTTCTAAATCACATAATGCCCAATGCAGATGCTTACATATCTGTCTTCATGTAAGCATGCCCATCCCTTTTTCCTACTCTTCAACTAGCAGGCAGGAATACAAATGGGAGGACTAAACACAGTGTTCACTCA
The DNA here is from genome assembly GCF_000691845.1 of Merops nubicus. Taxonomy (NCBI): domain Eukaryota; kingdom Metazoa; phylum Chordata; class Aves; order Coraciiformes; family Meropidae; genus Merops; species Merops nubicus. The sequence continues at coordinate 19,786 of NW_008602279.1, read as the reverse complement.
TTATGCTCAAGAAGTGTTTCTGAGGTTTGAATAAGTATGCTTCACCACTCTGCTCCTTTTCTTTTACAGTAGATTAATGAATATATGATATACAGCTAAGCACCTAGACTTTGACTTAAGAAATTAACTCATCTCTTCTACTTTCAGAATGAATAAGCACGTGTGCTGCTTTCTCTTTTTTAGTCCATGTTGTGTCATGAGCTATATGAATATCCTTAGAACAGAAACATAATGGAGATCAAGGAACATATATACAAAAATTAATTAATTCCAGTATGAATGCTTACAAGTTAAATTACTAATTTTAATTCAAGGAATTTGTATTGCCTAAATACTGAGATCCTGAACTATGTATATTTAAAAGATGAACTTACCTTTGTCACAGTCACCTCAAGGTATACAACACTCAGCTTGGCTCAGTATTGGAAAAAGCATTATTTTTGGTGGCAATATGTAATGAGCCAGGGAGCTGCTGTAATGAAATGTTGTTCAGGCAGCACAGTCTCCTGCACACCACAGAACTGTGTTCCATGACAAGTGCAGATAAGACTGTTTGTAGAGGATATTTCTGAAAAGTAATAGAGAAAAAAAAAAAAAAAAAAAAAAAAAAAAAAAAAAAAAAAAACAAAACACTATATCTGTGATGAGGTGGTTCCAATGTCCACAAAATCTGGTATTAGAGGCTTGATATTCCAGACTAACTATGGCACCACACCAATAACAAGTCTGCCTCAGAGATCAATATTGTTTCAGCTGGGGGAGGGAATTCCATGACACTGGGCACAAAATATCCCAAGAAGCAGCAAGATCATTTGTGCTTTATGTTTCATGCAAGAGGGCATCTTTTTCTGTGTGTGAAAACAGATCCTTGTTGACTACAAGCTATTAATCTCAAAACAGAAAATAACATAGTATATATTATTCGTGTCATTTCAACATTCAGAAGCAGGCAATCTTTCTGAGATATATGCAAATTTCTTATGAAGGAGCATAGGTTTTCTCATGGAAGTTTCACAAGTGCTTTATTCAGATGGATTGGAAAACCTCCTTTCTTTCATATAATGTCTCTCTCCAGGCTATGCAGATCCAGCTACAGTGAGAAACCATAAACCAAATTCTGTCAGTAAGAGAAAATATTACAAAGCCTCTCTTGTAAATGAAAATGAAGATAGAAAATATTTAATTTGTACTGAAGAAATGGTGATTCCACATGGCTGATCCCACTGACTTTGCCCTGTGTGAGATCGCTCAGTCCTCATCTCATTGCCAAGAGCTGTCTTTCAGCACATCTAATTTCCACCAATATTCTGGATTTTTCCCAGGTAAGCATCACATAAAAATATGAGAGGCATGCTGCAGCTGGTACTGCTCAGCATCCCTGATCTAGGAACATCCTGGTAAGAAACCTGCAAACAATTATGTGTTTTGTTAGGGCTCACTATATGTATCACTCTTGAAAGTTGTTGCTTCAATTTAGAGAATCAGTGGTAGCATGATGAAATGGTCACTTGAAGACCTGTCCCAGGTGATCTGGACAAGCAACTCCCATTAGCACAGACCTCTCAAAAGTAATGTTTACAAGACTGTTCTGATCTGCAATTTCCAAGCTGTTTCCAGTTGTGACTCTACTTCCAGTTGAGATACACTTGCAGAAACAATTTAATTTCTTTCAGATGAATGCTCCTTCTCACAATGATTATCTGTGGAATTGCTGCCTCTGCTGTGTCCCACTCCATAATATTGTCAGTAGGCAAGACTAGGCAGGGGGGGAGGGAAAATCAGAGTATTTTTATATGCTAGCTCTTTTAAGTCTGACTGTGTTTAAATGTTGCTGACTCAAATAACTTCAACCCCTACCTATCCTCTGGCAGATATCACCTCGGTAATAAAGTCTGGGAAAAAAAAAAAAAAAAAAGAAGACACAGCTTAAGTATCTCAGTCTAACTGGTTTCAGCTCACACTGCTGATGAAGGTGGATTTAACTAAAATGCCAGAATTTAAAGCAGAGCAAGTGGAGCAGTGGCAATTCCTTTATACCTACTTCTACGAGTTTGGTGGTATCCTCTCAGGCAACTGAGGACAGTAACATCTTAAGATGTCCCAGAAAGACTTGTCAGAGTTTTTATGTCACTGTTCACACACAATAGCAGTTTCCATTCAGCAACACCATCTAGAAGTTAAATATATAGACTTCTCAGTGGCAAATCTATTAACCTTTAACCTGTCTCTTACACAGGAAAAAAAAAAAAAGATACAGAGGAAGTGAAAATTTCACTAGCTAAAATTAGATTTAACCTAATTTTATGAACCCAAGCTGTTCCCTTAATCAGCTCCTTTTTAAAGAAAATTTACATCTCACTTTATTCCATTCCTAGTTTGGGATCAGATCCTTTTCTTTATGAATTGACATTCTAGCTCCCAATGCATTCTCCAAAAGCAGTGAAATTCTTGCCTATTTCCCAAAGGACCTTTTTTTCCCTCAGAAGCTGTATGTACAGCAAATGGACCATAATACATTTATGAATTGTGTCTTTAGTAGTTCTTGAGTTGGTAAAGCATTTAAAAGTATTAAGTCTAATCATTCTGGGTAATTGTAGGTTGTACTTTGCCTGTTGGGACTCTGGACTTTTGGATATATCATAAATCTTTCTCTGGATATTGCAGTTGGTTGCCTTTTACTCTTCATCCTTAAGAGATGGAGCTGATGGAGATCAGATGCTTCACTTTGTAAATGGTTAGCATAATCTCACCTGCTCTGCATGACTACTGAACTGAGGTATGTTGTGACAGTCTG
>NW_008602279.1:0-16961 GCF_000691845.1 Merops nubicus | reverse complement strand
TCTTCCCTGTTCAGATTAATGAATACAGCTTTAACTGCTAATTCAAAGGCAGTCAAGCTTATATCCAACAATTAAGAGTACAACTTCCCTATTCAGACAGTGTATGTGTAATTTGGCATGGTCTTTCATACAAGTTTTGGGTTGAAATGTGTTTCTGTTTTAAAAGCAACTGTAAAAACAGCTTCAGGATTCAGGGGGTTCTGTGTTTATTTACCCCCAGAGACATCCAACGGAAATTCACTAATTTTTCACACAAAGGTGTTTTTGTTCCAACTGCCAGCCTGCAGATTCAATCTGAACTAAGAAAAAACCACTTTTCTTTCCACAACGCACATCATTTCTAGCAATAAACATTCTTCAGCCCAGATTTTGCCTTTAGTTACATCTGAGCAACCCAAGTGGAAAAAAAAAAAAAAAAAATTATGCTCTGTGATGGTTGTACAGCTCAATCCCAAGGGATAGTGAGTGCTCAGCCCTGCAGCAGGCAGGGGCCTTGGTTGAATGGCATTGACTGGAATGAAATTCTCACAAATCTGTTCTTGTCCCATCCTGAGTGCACATAGCAAACTGCTCATTTCACCATACGCTGTGATACAAATAGACTTCCCAACATTTGCCTAAATCATAAACATTCATTCATTCGTGACAGGGTCTGAGTCAGAGATAGGTTCCACAAATGTCAGAGGTAAACTCTTCCAATTAATATGGTGTGGTTTTTCCTCTCTGTCTTTATCACACATTCACTCTGAAATGTGGAATCAGACTTTGAAATACCAGCGTATTTAAGGTTCTCAGAGAATTTACACATCAAGTGGAAAGAATTATTTATACATCTGAACAGGAATAATATTTCTGCAAAGCGCAACTCAGAAAATCTTGGTTGAGTGCCTAGTTCTATCTCTAACTTCCATGGGCTTATAATTTTGCTATAAGATGGTAAGAATAACACTTCATTTTCATCAAAAATGTTTAAAACCTGTCTCTTGTATCAGATAAGTAGACAAGTTGTCACTGCAGATCCTTATCTCAGATGATCTTTCTAGAGGATAATATAATATTAAAGGTGGATGCTTTGTTATAGACCTACCTTCAAAGCTTCATTGAATTACTCCAAAATGTACAATTTCTCTCCATTGAAACCTTGATCCTCATAAAATGTGTTTAAATCCTGGGAAATGAGAGGTACCTTTTAAATTCCAGAGACCTCATATAAAACAACAAGTGACATTTAATCAAGAAAGAAACACTAACGGTAGTGTAAATATCTGAAAAGCCAGCAACTTTGCTATGTGACTGTCACATTCTGCCATCTCTTGGTGGACCTTAGATTAGGAGGAGGGCTTGGATCGGGAGCTGATTAAAAATGTTGCTATGACAGCATAATGAATCACCATTTTTTTTTTTCTTCAAACTTTTCTACTCTTTTAAATCGCACCTAGATCAATTTGATTCAGACTATCTGTTTCACAAAGTAGGAAAGTTTGTGTTCCAAAATGTGTGTCTTCCAAGTGAGCTGTGCTGACTTCAGGGTCTGGCATGTGCTTAAAGGTTGCTCTTCTGAAGATCCACCAGAGACAGCTGCTTCAAGTCTGATGAAGTTTGTACTTGTTGGAATTAGGTGGTCTGAAACAAATCCAGTGTTTTAGGATGGCTTTGCTTTGGTCATTAGACACTACCTCCATCTCCCTCCTGACACATTAAAGCTTGAATCATTATTATGAAATATCTAAGAAATGGAAAAGGGACCATTTGAGGAACAAACTCTACCTATTCTTGGGATTTTGTCAAACTTCAGGAGTTGTTACTAAGTAAAATACAAAGCCACAAACATTAAAATGCAGTCAGTAACAGAGACATAATAGGAAAGCAAGCAGCCCCAGGTCAAGCACGCTATATTTATACAGTCCAAGTCCTCGTAGCATTGACGCTGCCTAATTAGCCAGATGCCACTATCCTAAACAGCCAGAAGGAAAATATCTGATGCCAAAATCTCATCACTGTCACCTGGATTTATTACAGAAATCTTCTTTTTGTCTCTCTACCCACTTGCTAGCACACAGGGCTAGGCTTTTAACAGGGGTTTGTACCTTTCTGAGTGAGATGAGCCCCATAGCATTAAAAGGTGGAGGGGGATAGAGTGCAGCAGTTGCCAGCTCCAGAGGGAAGGTTTGCACTCATGACACAACATCCTGACCTGAGACCTCACCAATCCACCCGTTTGCTCTTTCTTTCTCTAGCACTCACAGGTTTCATGCCATGTCTCTGGAGCTTTCCAGAAAAAAAAAAAAAAAACAAAAACTCTATTAGAAGTTAATAGTCCACTTTCCCAGCTACACTGCTACTAAATGTAATCTTTCTCCTCCTGTGTGACAGCCTTTTTGTGCATTAGATTGGAATAGACTGTTCCTGACACTGTCCAACATCACGCTGACTTCAATGACTTTGTAAACACAGCCCAAGACATGAGCAGCGTGCACACGCTTGTGCACAGGGGTAGCACTTAGGGTGCATGTATTGTCGGGAGCGGGGCGCTGTCAAGGTTTAATCGGGTCAGGTCACTCTCTATTTCATCCCCGAACTGCCGCAATAGATCTGAGTTAGGCAGCTGTGCATTCACAATGGGGATATCTCCCAAACAGTTTTCATTACACGCCCTCAGAGGAGGCTCTGGAACATCCTGTCTTTTTCACCTGAAATGGCCGTAACGCTACCAGTCTATTTGCTCCAACTTTGTCTTTAATAAGGTCTTAAGAGCTCACATCTTTGAGGCTCTATGGAAAGAGTAACCTTAGCAGAGAACACAGCTGTTTCCCAGAGAAAAAAAAAAAAAAACAACTTGAAATTCATGTTTTGCTTAATTCTAAGGGCAGGGAGGAGGGAGGAAGGAAGAGATATACACATTTTTAATATGATAATCTGTTCCAAATCAAGCTTTACAAGTTACTACACAGCATGGTTTTCAGCGGAGTGCTGAGTGCTGCTGCCTGGAAAGAAACATGCTTTTTGTTTATTATTTATTCTTCCCTTTCTTTCTCTTTTCCCTTTCAGAGAATAACAAGGCTTGTGCAGAGAGGAAGAGAAGACAGAGTCTGCAAAATATTCTTCCAAACACATCAGGTAGTTAAAGCGTATGAATGTGGAGGCAATAAAGTTCACACTAGATGGTTAATGAAGCTGGGAAAAAAATGTGAATTGGAACATAATGAAAAATTCATACTTTCAGTGCATGAAAAATAAGTGAATGCCCTTTAATTGTTCAGTTTACTTGCAGAGAGGACAGCTTGAATAAATTGAAAAATTATTCCAGATTGTAAAAAAGGAATAATGCTCAGTCCTCTTCACCTTGTGCTAAATTCTTCAACCCTGCTGGACATGTGAAAATGTGAAGAAGTCAGCCACCACCATAGTTCATCTGGTATGTTGATCTGTGAGCGTCAAGGTGGACTCATCCTCCTCCACCCACTCATGGGCTGCAACAGAAAGTGAGGTGGGTGCTGAAACGCTGAGGAGCAAGAAACTGTGATCTGCAGCTGGAGAGAGGGTAAATTGTCACCACTGCTGAAGGGAGCAGAGAGGAGGAGTTGATGCTGAGGAGCAGCCTCTTGGTCCATTTTCCAACACTGTAGTACCTCTCTCCCTGTTCTCTGTGCTCTTTTGCCAAAAGCATGTATCTTTTTCAGACTGCCTTTCCAACCAGGCTGAAAAAGGAGGCAGGGAGAGGTGGAGGAGCCAACGCTAACTGCAAGCCTGCAGCCTGAGAAAAATTGTAATTGTGCTGGTCGGTGGGATCCCAGTGAAAGGATAGGGTGAGGCATGAGGAAAGGGGTGGGACAAAGGCAAGGAGGTCTGGTGAGATGTTGAGAGTAAGAGGGATACTAAGTGTAGTTGCATAATGGTCTGTCCTTGCTCTCTCTGTGTACAGCTGCTTCTCATATGGCTCCTTGCACTTCTGAACAGATTTTAGCATTTATGCTCTTGTTGCTGCTTTATCTCAGTATCCTTGAAAACTCTTTACTAGTTAATTGTTTACATCTGTGGATCTGCATACACATCAGATAGTATTTATATTGTATTTTTCATCAGTAAAGCACTTGGCAAATGCTTGACTAAACCCCAAAATAGCATCATTTTCATTGAAAAGAGAAAATTTTAAAATGTAAATTAAGTTTACAGAAAAAAAAAAATAAGAGAGGCAAGAGAAATGACCCACAAAATCTCTCAAATGAAATTCGTGTCAGAGTCAGGACCTGCAGCTCCTTTCTCTACTCCTCTGTACAGCTTCCCAAACACACTTTCACAACAACAAGACACCCCAGTGCTATTCAGTGTTCTCATTGCATCAGCTGAATTTCCCACTGCAGGAACTGGCAAATCATGGTTTTTTAAAAAGATGTTATGGGGGGCATTATGAGTTCAAGTATAACTCCATTGAAGAAGAAGCCTTCCACTGACATTAAGCTTAAAGGTTTTGTCTGATATCTTGAAAAGTGACTAATGGAGTGGTTGAAATAAATTTACCTTGGTTTTGTACTCCAAATACAATAATTTGTCGCAAGAGGGTTTTATGTCCTCTTCACTGTGAACAGTGCAGCAAAGCAACTCTTCTAAGCAGCTTGTAGTGACATAAATGGGCAAGAAATGTCTCCATTCTGGCTTTTTGGGGCATTTTTTTTAATGACAGTCTAAAATGCCAAGTGAATTGTTTCAATTTCACAGCCATTAGCAGAAGAAAAGACCAAGTAGGTCAAGACCGTCACATTAGAAGCACTTAAATAAATAATAGTAATAGTCTGACACCCGACCAAAGGAAGAATTTTCCCTTTAGCACATCTACTAGTTCTTTGTTGAGTCTGCGTTGAACATGCTATAATTAAAACACAGCACAGCCTGAAGTCAGTGAAGTTACAGCAAGGGAAATTTGCCCATTATTTTCCAAGCAGATAATCATCAGTTATCATTAGTCAACCTATTCAGGCAGTAGGCAGTATAGATGGATTACTTTTAGATCAAGTACATGCACTTGCTCTTTTTATTTCCACAGAAGCACAAAAAGAAACTAAACTCTGTGAACTGCTGGAGTCAAATTTCAGATATGTACAGGGCAGCAAAGCGGAGCTTTGTAAAAGCTGATATGTTGGCATGAGGGGACTTTCTTTTAGAAAAATCTAAACTTTTTCTGATAACAACATGACAGCACCTCCTTAATTTCATTCAAGCTTCTACAGAAACTAAGACTACACAGGCTCATCAAGAGAATATGCAAGATGCACTGAACTAGCAATAAAAAGAAAAATGTGACTCTACATATAGGCTTTTTCACACTATTATATCTTTCAGCTGTCATCATTAACTGCAATTCTAGAAATGTCTTGTTGTTCTGTTGCCTTTGAAAAATTGATACAGTGATTAGAATAGATTTTACTTTAATATACTGAAAAAAAAATTTTCCCTGACAGGTATATGCTGCTTTGAGTATGTTTTTTCAACACGTGCTCATCATTATAATGATTGAATTTGAAAATTTACACATCTCTAGAGGGAAAAAAAAAAGCTAAAATCTGTAAATAGTTTTCCCAGGGCAATTAGAATGAAAGTCAAAACTGGAAGACTAGTGGCAACAGAGCTTTACATATTTGTATAAAAGATGAACCCTTCTGCCTGTTCACTGTTTATCAGAAAAGGAAACAGAGAGAGATACAGCACTGCAGCCTAAGAAAGCTGATAATGAGTTTTGCTTCACAATTTCTGGTGGCTCTTGTAAAAATAACAACAGTGAAACCAAGGTAGGACAACATGGCAACAGCAAGCTATGCAGTAGAAATTAAGATGGTATTGTTGGTATTAAAGGATAGCTGTCCTTTGAAAACGAACTGATTTAACTGTGTCAAGCGACAGTCAACTTTGTGCTGATTTTGTTGACATATAAAAGGCAATGACTCAGTGACTGTCACTCAATGCGCATCTGTTTGGAAGGAATAGTAACACTCATCCACTTCATAATAGGGATCCTGTTGTGAATAATATAATAAACATGTGCAAGATAAACCCCATCAGAAGCAAACATGTCAGTCAGAGTGAGAAATATGCTGATTTGCTGATTCTTCCCTGTCTCCACCTAAAATAAGATAAAGCACGTATTAAAAAAAAAAAAAATGCTCCCACAGCAGGTAACAAATTTTAAGATCACAATAAAACACACAAAGAACAGTTTCCAGCTGAGACCAAGTGTTTCTCCTGTATTAGTCTACCACATAGCATCAGTGTTGACGAGCTGGTCATTGGGTTCGGGTGGCATAAGAAGTCATGGTAACTGCAAAGTCTTGGACAAAGCCTAAATGGGATGAACCTAGTCATTGATAGGTAATTCCACCTGAAAAATCCATTAGAATAATTTCATTTTCTTTCAGCTAAAATCTAACTTTTTAAATGTAATCTCTAACTAACCATTGTGGTATGGGGTTGATGTGTGCTGCATGCAAAGGTTCCAGAAGAAGAGAGATTAATGGCATGGAAATTGAATAGAAGCCATGACACTTATCACTCTTTCTGATGCCAAATGGTGGTGCTTGACTGAATGGATGGGATTCAATTTCATAAACATAGGCAGCCCATGCCATCTGAAGCATCCTAACATCTTCTAACATCCATGCAGGGCTGGCAGGCAGGACTGGCAGATCAGCACTCTCCTGAGCTTCAGCTGCTGGTCTGGAAAGGCATGTGTCCCTCACAGGGCTCGCACCATATCTGCTAGCCCAGAGTCAGATGCAGCATTTCAAATGGCACAAGCTGTCTGCGTTTAGGCAACCCACTCCATCCTTGTTGCCTGAAATTGGCTAACAACTCTAAACTATCACCAAACTACTGGGTCCCAAGACCACAAATTTATTTTAGCAGCCAATTCACTCCTCTCAGAGTGCTTTTCACGCCCATATGTAAGACATTGTGTTATTTTGTGTTCTGTCCCGGTTAGAAAGCAGAATTTTGTCCCACCTCCCTTATCTCTCAGTTTCCCAGGTAGAGAGGTAAATAAGGAAGGCAGGGGTAATGAAAACCTTGCACCAGATTGAAAATTAACAAAATGAAATATACTTAACAGGGAACAGAAAGGAAGAAGGGTAGGGGTTTAACAGGGAAGGGGGGTTGTAGGAACAACAAGGCAAGGAAGATTAAACTTCCAAATATACAAAACCCAAATGCTGTGCTAAGGCTCCCCGGTGCTGGATCTCGCTGGATTGAGGTGGATTGAAGCTGGATGCACAATCCTTGGACGTGGATGGAGGCAGGGAAGAGTCTGTAGATCAGGCCCAGGTCTCCAAGATGGCCACGGCCACGTGTAGCACAGGAAGCAGCAGAGCAGCGTGTCCCCAGGTAGAAGGTCAAAGGAGCAAGAGCCAGAGAGCCAGAGCAAGAAGAGAAGAGGCGTGCCTTTCTTGCCCCTTTTATAGACCTTGGCAGGAAGTCCCGAAGACAGGAAAAGGGGAGTGGGAATAGGACAGGTGTACGCCCCTTTCATTCAGGCTTGTACCTGGTTTAGGGTTTCAGATCTCCACCCACCAGGGGCAGCAGGTTTCAAACCATTACATTTTGCTATGATATTATGGGACTAATGCTATTGACCCAGCTGAAGTCCTAAAGTAGTGTTGCTATGTATGACCTTCCATTGTAAAATAATTCTGATGAGGTGTACTCTTGCCTAAGCAAGACGATATAATGTAGCCTATCCATTACTCAGTACTATCCATAAGTGACAGGCATGAACCTGTTTAACTTTATTCACATGAACTTAATGATCAATTTTCTCCCTGTTTTAACAGCTGGCGGAATATGGGCCTGAACTGTTAGGTCATATGCTCCCCTGTGGTACCTCCCTTCTTCAGTCCCAGGATTGCATGGTGAAGTCACCATGAAAAATAATCCATCATATTTAAGGGCAGCTAGAGAATTGGATAGCAGCAGCCCCCTGATTTTTCATCACTGGATGGCAGCAAAAGTTCTTTCTCAATGGTTGATGCTGGTTCTTTTTGCTCCCCACAGCAATTCTGGGGCACTATATTTGTTCCTGCCCTTTACAGAAGTAATTACCTTCAAGCACTGCTGCTCCATGTTGTACTTCCTGCCTGCTGCCCCACAGTTTACCCATGAAAGCCTTAAAGTGGTGCTTTAAGTATTCATCTATCACTTTACATCTTCAAAGCATTGTACGTGCGTTAATTAAATTACATGCCTAGGAGATAATAAAGAACAAGATAAAAAGGCTTTTTAAGAACAGAGACAGACTATCAAGTTCTAGCACAACAGGAATAAATTAATAATGGCCTTTTATAATGACTGAGCTGCATAGCTTTGTTTTTCTTGCAAGCAATAAGCCAAATAACATTATTATGAAAGGAAGAGTAATAGCTTTCATGTCCAAAGTCTGGTGGACCTGCAGACCTAGAAACCAAGCTATTTGTCACTGAAAAAAAAAAAAAAAAAGGAAGTCCCACAAGCTCTCAAATGGAAAAGCATTTAATTCAAGCCCTGGGTTCAAAAGAAAATACATTTGTATGTATGGAAAAGAGCTTTTGGCACAGGTAGGTACATTTACCCCACACGAAAATGCAGATAGAAAAAGCAATATTTTCCTATATGCAGACATCTTTCTGTAGAGTCTTAGGGGTCACTTTTAACTAGACAATAGCTCCACAAACAGGTATAGAAAAGTTCAAAGCATCTCAAGGCCATTGGTATGCCTCTTGACCAAATGCAAATCCTGCAGACTTCCACATGGATGCTATGTAGACAAGGAGGTACACACAGTTCTTAGGCTTTTCAACCATACATAGATTCACAACGAAGTTCCTTTGGCACCCAAAGTTTGGCTTTTGAGCATGCCCCGCACAATGTAGCCTTGACCATGCTGAAGAGTTTTCTGCCTATCTCCCTTCCCAGTTTTATAAGATTCTACCAGGTCTACTAGGAGCACTCCTTCAGACTTAGGAGATTTTAATTCAATTCCTGCCCCTGTCTAAGAAAACCTGAACTTATTCCAAAGATTGCTTAGAATGGTGACTGCACACTAGATTTTGGAGGCATAAAATTGTCATGCCATTTTTTTCTTATCCTGCACTGCAGTTGTGAAAATCCAAACTACTTTTAGTCCTTCAAAGATATTCTGTTGAACTCACAGGGAGGACAAAGATCCGGGCATCGTCCACAGTAGGAAGCAGCTCTGGGATGCTCAGAGCAGCTTGTTAAATGAAAACAAGGCTTAAAACATCTTTTATTTTCTGGATGAAACCAATGTAATTGTACTAACTATCTGAGTTTTCTATTAACTGTCTGACAATAAGCAGTCAGCATGATAGCTTTGGTGCAACCCCTGTTTAATTGATTGTTCCTTTGCAGTCTAAAGGACCTAATGTGGATGATGCAAATTCCACTGGATGGATGATTCTATACAGATTAGTTGAGTCAACACTCAGCCATTTTAGTAACAAGGCAACAGCTCCATTGGATATTTTTTACACACCAATTATAAGCTATAATTCCTCTGATTTCTGCAAATGGGACATTTGGTAGCTAAGACATCTGGTTTTGCTGAGGCTGACCTATATAATTCATACACTGCTACTTGTGACTAATGCAACCACCCAAATCTAGGTCATTAAAATTTTTCCAATACTACACAATACTCTGTATAGAATTCCTTCATTCATATCAGAAAATTAGTTTTGACTCATGGGAAAACAGTCTGTTGTTAGTCTTTTTAAATTGATTTCACTATCCCTACAAAAATGGAAAACAAGGAGCTAAGAGATTAGTTGCAATGATGCCCATATTCATTTCAGTTTGCAAAACTAGTGTGTGTCTGCATGCATGTCTATATGCACGTATGAGAGAGAGGGAAAGAAAAGGAATGCAAAATATATTTCCACTTCTTCTTTTGCTTCCTCTTCATTTAGAAATACTTATTTGTTGTATGAAGTCAAAAAAACAAAGCAAAACTAAAGCCCTCCAGGATTACTATGATTTCTCAGCATCTTTTTCAGATTTTGAGTAGGAAGTCTAATCTCTTTAAGATGAACTAATTGCAACATTTTATTTATTTTTTTTTTTTTTTACCTTGAAAAGAATTAGGGGCAGGAGATAGAGTAAAAAAGGACAATGGCATGGGCTGAGCTGTGTCATTCTTTCCTTGTACTGATCAATGTGTGAAGCTCATTGTAGTACACTTCCAGCTTTGCCTCTGAAACACAGATCAAGCTGGGTCACTGAGACAATACTTTTTTATTAAACCTTCTTTCTTTTGTAGTCTACAGACAACTTGTGAACCAAGTCTTCTACTGGATAACTACAACAACACTTGCTTTAAAATAAGGCTTGCTCATAAGCAGTTCTTTGTGTCACTTTTTTTTTTGGTGCTACTCACTGCCATCAGCAGCTTAACAAAAACAAAATATTTTTAAGCCTTTGATCCAAAGAGCTATTACTCATGCAAGTTGTCCTTAGTCACACCAGAAGTCTCACTGAAGTACTGGATAAGAAAAATTAAATGGTATTATGTTTATAAATGTATGAAGCATGAGAGAATAAAGTATCCCACAATCAGAGCTCCTTTTTTTTCCAAGGAGAACCGCATTCTGGGGGAGAGAATAAAACAGTCTGGAAATACAAAACTATAATTCAGCAGTATTTCATGGGCAAATACTTCATATTCAGTTTCAGACCCAGGGGTTTAGAGGACAACCTTAGCTAAGGTAAATGATGTATTCCATAGCAAATTTCTGAAAAAAAGTCACAAATTCTGAGACACCATTATTACAACAGCCTGTACTTGTATCCTGTATCCAATATAATCAGGAAGGTATGCAGGCTTCACAGCTCACCTTTGATGTGCCTACAAGATACTCAAAGCTCAGCTTAATACCAGTGATAAGTCCCTTCTTCCTGCAGTGGTACTAGCTGTAGCATACCAGAGACTCTTTCTGCAGGTGCAGCAACCAATATACCTTTTTACTCTTCTGCATTGCACTGATGAACATAACTGTTGTTATTACCCACACTCATTTAGGTGGGTTTTTCTGACTGAGAGGCATGAAGATTTTTTCTGTCTCCATTGGTAAAAGTGAGGTATACTCTCATTCAGGGTAACAGATTTACAGCTGAGGAAAATTACATGGGATATCATAATACCTAAATTGTTACCAAAAACTCACTGAAAAAATGGGAATTGTACTTATATTTTCTTTTATTTTTACATTAAGCAGTTTAAATCCTCTCCCCCCTCTATAAATCAACACAACCAATATGCTATACAAACAGATGACTTTTGAGGATGAATCTGTTTGTGGGGTTCAAAGATACATCATTCCCTAGCATCCTAAGAGACCCATATTGACAAATCATGTCTGGATAGACATCCCTGTAAGTGTTACTGCCAGGGACACTATAGTGACATATATTGCACATTTTCATTTAATATCTACTGAAAGTATCTACCGGAGGGTAAGAAACAGTTCTTCTCCCACAGTGAACACCATAGCTCTTTAAAAACTTACTGAAGTGTAATAAAATGAACTATAAAGTTATAACCTTGTTTTTTAAAAAAAGGGTTTCTGTTTAGGAGTGTAGCTTAAGGTGTGGGAACATATTTTTGAATGCATTCTGCAATATCAAAGTTCTCTTGAAGAAATACAAAGCATAATTTTTTTTTTTTCTCGGTTATAGAAATAGAACTCCAAAGGCAAGAATCAAACATTCATTTTTGGAAGTAAGCCATACCTAAGCCAAATAAACAGTGGATGACCTAAGTAAAGATCCAAGCTTCACTGGGCCACAAATTGAATGCCACCTCTGTACCCCTTCATAAAGGGTATTGTCTGGAGGGTGGGTCAATGGAGTTCTAGCTCCCACTCCAAGAGATGCTTACGCATCCTATTGAATAACTGCTTAATATAAAATGCAAAAATTCAAAATCTTGCTATGTGAAAACTTGGTCTGAGAATTGCAACAGTCAGGCACCTTTTTCGAACTTTCCAATGATACCTTGATGAAGTGGGAACTATGTACTAAAGGTCTCTTCCAACCAAAACAATTCTGTGATTCCATATAAGCAAACCATAATATGAAAGATTGAGCTGACAGAGTCCTAAACTAATGTGAGAATTTAATTTTTCTGCTGGGTTAAAATATGTGCTACAGTGGGACCTACATAAGGCTCACAAGTTTCCTCAAATAAGTCTTAAATGAGTCAATTTTACCCCAGAACTAGTTTAAAAAACTGTGGGCTTTCATGTCTTTAAAAAATAATTAAAAGCTTTAAACCAATATTTCTGTGCTACAAGCAAATTATTATTTAAGGTACTAACATAATTACTTGATGCTTCAGCATCCTCATGCTAAGGAACATCAAAACCAAAAAATATAACCTCTTTTTTTAAATGAGATCTCTGTATATGTGCCCTCAGCTCCAGTTCTGCAATGGAATTTTCAGTTTAGCACATGATACATCTGCAAATGTAAGGATATAAAAGGCCACAAAACTTATTAGTCTTCCTAAAAACTCTAATAGCAGAGTCACTTCTCTGCCTAGGACTCACAGACGTCCCAAAAATGACAAGTCATACCCCTGCTCAGCGATGTAAAAATTTATTGTGAAAGTGAATTATTTCTTAATTGAAGTGACATGTAAAAAGCTTGACTCTATTTTAGGTAAAATGGTACCCTGTATAGGACTTGGGTACGTAGACATCATCTGGGCTGCCTCTTGCAATGCATGCTGTAACCAAGAAGGTGAAGAGGAGCGAGTAGAGGTAACATAGGACCTACCAGAGGTCCATGCCCACAGGGAATGAAGCAAGCGGCCAGGATCTAAAGTGGCACTAGGTGTCTGTGTTTAGGCATTTGAATTGAGCGTGCATGCCTAGGTACCAAAGAAAAAAAACATACTGCCTAAAAAATTCTAATTCTTTTTGCTTCTTTCTCTTTCAAAGATGCAGCAATCTGACACTGAAGTAAATGCATTTGGATTAAATTCTGTATTGCTACCAAGAATAAGCATGGCTCCCATCATATTCTCTCCTCTTTGTGTGACTTGGCACTACTGTCCCTGCCTTGCTTCTCCTCTGAATGTCAGATTGTTAATTTAGTGACCTTGCAACACAATAGAATGCAATGGAAACAGTGTAAAACACATCCTAACCCAAATTCAGTGCAATATTCATCTTTTAATCTGTTATTTCTGATATATATGGCATTCTCTTGTTCTCCCTTTTTTTCTTTTTATAATTGTGCTTGTTAACTTCATGGTATAAGAATGCCAATTCTGCTAAAAATTGAAGCAACAGAGACTTTATTCATACATGTTTGTAAACAAAGATGCAGAAATCCCCTAAGGTTTTTGTTAGGCTTGGCAATAAATATATATATATGTATATGCGTTTTGCTACATAGCAGAGGAACTATTGTGCAGTTTCCCTGTTTTGTGTTATATTGGCTAGCATTACAAAAATTGATGAGCTGAAGAAACAAAGCTTTTCTAAAGGCAGATTAACCAGGAATACTGGTGAAAGCATTGTCTCCTAAGATTCAACATGAAGTAAAGAAAAATGCTGTAATTACAAGTAACACAGTCCTTTGAGATTCCAGCAACATTAAAAATCAAGTGATTACCATTTAACTGCTTTCAATCAACTTTGATGTAATAACAACATGAGGGACTCAGAAAAACAGCAGTTAAGAAAAGCAGAGGATTAGGTGGATAATAGCCCCTTCCTTACAAAAGCAATTTTTACACTTGAAAGATGATTGATTGACAGCCTCACATGAAGACCTCTGTGTAGCAGCAGAGAAAGTTCATTGGGGCCAGCGCTGAAACAAATACTCTCCCTGTGTCACCTGTACCTTAGATTAGCTTGCAAGGTTATCTGTAGGCAGGCTGGATGCACAGGTTTACAGGGGAAAGTTCAGTGAAAGTAGGCAAATTCTAACAAAAAAAAGTAGGTAGTGGTGGTAGTGATATGAGCTTATTTGGGGTTCAAAAGTAACAAGTTGAAAATTACCCTGTATAACTAGCTATGTGCTTAACTAACCTTCACATCATTACTTTGCAGGACCCTTGGAGTCCTGGTCCCTCAGGTGTATTTCTTTCAAGCTGTGGAGACTCTGCAAATTTTACTGAGTTGCCAAATATCTGAAGACAGCCCAGAGCTTGTGTAGGGCAGTTAGCTAGTATGACTGCAGGTGTATGTCCTATATGTAGCTTGATCTATGTGCGTGTAGTTAGCAAACGGAAAGAAAGATATGATCATCACAGCAGTGAGAAAAAACAGAATGTGATATTATTATTTTCCTTTTATTATTTATTATTAATGACTTGATTCCTCTGAGAGGGGTTGACATCAATGTCAGTTGCCAGTTCTTGACACTTCTAAGGAATAGGCCCATTATTAATTAATTATTACTATTGTATTATTGCACCAGCTGTGTGATAGGTGATTTACAGACATATTCAGACAGGGTCCCTACATGAAATGTTTAAAATCTAAAACATGAAAATTACGAACAGTGTTACAGACAAACGAGTGTCTGAGAGAGGGAAAATGACAGCAGTGATTGTTGCAGGGTCACCTAGCAAAACCCTGGGCTCGGGGTAGTCCACGGGAATTTTGCTGTTGAGCCCACAGGCTCAAGACTTGGCTGCTTAGTTTTGCTTCACAGAGAGTCCTCTTCTTGTTTGGAAGGAGAGTTGCAGGGTTCAAGTCTATCTTCAGGTGCCACTGCACCATCAGTTACAAGTCAGTGAAATGAGAGGTAACATCAAGGGACCTGGATCCCAGGCATAAAGGTTTGGCAGAAATTAACCTCTGGAAGGATGTGAAGATGAGCATAAAGAAGTAGTTAGCAGTTAATTAGTGGAATGCCCAAACTATTATGTCTGGTGAATGTGCCATTTTTCCCCTCTGTTCAGCCCCCAGTAGCTAAAAGGAACAACTTATTCATGTTTATGTCAACTACCTAAAATAGGCAGACCTATTTTTTCTCTCATTTATATGTATTATAACTCAATGACTTCAGTGAACTTATTTCACTACATAAGAAAATCAGTGTCTCTGGACTAATATAGCCTAACAAACATTCCTCAGTGAAAAGCACCTTTGCCCAAGGCTCCCTCTGCAGTAAATATATAGGGACAATGATGTCCAAAGGGTAATTCTGCCCATTTAAGAGTTGAATCATCCTCTGGAGTTTTCTGTCTTTCTCCATTGACTATGGCACTTAGAGTGACCAGATTCCTAACTCCAGTATCGCAGCAAGATATCTAAACTGAGTAGGATGAATTCATGCCCCTCTGCCCATGCATAATTTAAATCTACACCTCTCGGTAGTTCTGCTGCAGACCAAGTAATTTCTGAGACCTAAATGACAGCCAAAGATAGTCAATAGATAGGAAGGCCATTAAGGACTGCTTGGATTACTTGTGCTTTGCAGAGCTCTTCATGAGTGCTTTCTGCCTGTTAACATTTCACTTACAATGTTCTTAAATGTCAGAACGTGACTGGACTTGTCTTTTCATGAGAGGCGTATAGCCAAGGTTTGTATCCTGCACCATGCCTATTTATTTACAGCCTATTTTGAAATAAGTTCAGTCAATCAAGGATTTTAATACATTCATATGGTGCAATGGTGTATAAGTTTATTGGCAATGATTTCATGGTGTGGAATAGGGAGAAAGCTATCTTGGAAAAATGTATTGTTATTTTATATGAAATTCATGATGCTATTAAGTTTTTGGTCTCATATACTATAGAGTGTAGCATTTCAGAGATAAACTATCTTGATGTTTTCATTTCAAAGACAGGTAATAAGTGGAATTCAACAATTTCCTGGAAACCCCAGACAGGAATAATCTGCTTTATGCAACCAGTCACTATCCTGAGGCTCTTAAGAGAGTTTTACTTTATAGCCATTTTGAGAACCTGTAGGATTTGCAATCATGGCACTAGATGTTCGGTAAAGATGGATTATCTGGTTAATAAATACAGGGAGTGGGACTAAAAAGAGGAATGTGCCATGGAAGCAAATGACGTGTATTATGGGAGAACAGTAGGGAGTTGCTGTAGATGGAAGCAGACAAAAATATGGAATTTTGCTTTCTGATGTTATTTTATGGATCATTCTGTCTGAGACAGTCCATAAAGACACTACTCAGCCTCCGTTCTCTGCCAGCATGATCCTTTCCTCCTAACAAATCCCACAGGTGTGGAAAGCATCTCTTGGCTTCCATGCTGCGTGCCTTTGCCACACTATGTATGACTCATATTGACACATACATAGATCCAGTGCCTTTTGTCCATGCTCCAGACCGGCAGATGACATAAGAGATTAAGCATAGGACTGTGCTCCATCAGTGCATCCTCAGGCACAGTGTTGTTTTAGCCTTGTTATATATTTCTGGACTGAAGACAGTGTTACATTAAAACAGATCAAAGGATAAAAACAGATATTCACGTCTACCTACAACTAACATCTATGGACATAGATTGTATCAATTTTTTGTCTTAAGCCATTATTTTTTTCACAACAGCAGATCTGTTCTATGCTTGTAGCACTGGACACACTGTTCTATAAAGCAAGCTTCTGGGAAATAAGTCAATAGTAGTAACAATAAAGAAGAAATTAGTCAGTAAAGAATGGCTTAAATAAAGGAAAATGTGATATCTAAGTCTAATTACATGGTCATTCAATCCCCAACATGAATACATCTTTGAGATATACTTCATCTTTTTTTACTTAAAATACACATACAACACCAGTTTCTGAAACACAGGCTCAAATTAGTCTCAGCTAAACCATTAGAAATCCATTAGTAATGCCACCAAAATCACTATCAAAATCATCCTGATTTATACTGACAGGAAGCAGAATTAGATTTAAATATCATTTGGAGATATTGTACTAGTTATCACTATTGCACTTTT
>NW_008602278.1:23473-48794 GCF_000691845.1 Merops nubicus | reverse complement strand
ATATGCAAATATATACAAAATCAATACCAAACCCAAACCCCGTGATGGCAATTACATGGCCATCATCACTGATGCTGTGGACAGGCACAGGGGAAGTCCTAGACTGGACTCAGCGTCAGATGGGAAAAGGATATAGGAGCTGTATTCTGGAACTGGATTCAGGAACACACGAATTAGGGTTGAAGGCAGAATGGATGGAGTGCTTCTTAGATGATGGCCATTAAAGCAGAGAATGACCCTTAGCTTTATGCTGAATATGACGTATATTCAATATTTCATTGGTCAGTTTTGGGTCCCATGTCCTGTCCACTCCTCCCGGCAGGTGCAGCCTTTTGCTTTGTGCATCCCCAACATGGCACACAAGATTTAGCAGGGACCTTGGTCTGCACAAGTGAAAGTACAAGCAAGAGCCTTTCTGCGTACCAATCCTTTGTAGTAACTCTCAACATCAAGTGTTGTCACTGCTAGAAGCAGTCACTGTTTGCAAAAAATGTGCTGTTAACTTCAGAAAGTGCAGTTTGTTAGAAGAGACTTGGCTGAAAAGTGAAATCATTCAACAGAATTAGTTCTGTTCTAGCTCAAACCAGGACCTGCAGGCTGGGGATTTTGTAATCCAGCACATCACCTTTCTGTTGCCTGCTTTCCAAGCTAGGGAGTTGATCACTTTCTCTACACAGAAGCCACTTCATATTCCTAAATCTTCCTCATCACACTTTTATTAACCTTCTCCTTTCTGAGCAAGGGTAGTGGCTGCAGGACATGGTATTCCTGGAATATGTGTGTTTCTGTTTTCTATAGCAGTATGTGATGCTTTCGTTTTTGCTGCTTACTAATTTTAACAGGTCCTCACATTCAACTTCCTTAGTATGGAGCTGGTGCTAGTGAGGAATTCTCTTCTGTGATACCACTCTTCCTGGATTTCTTCTTGAGAGACATTTGCTCATTTAGAGTCTATCCGTATGTATATACGACTAGCATTGTTTTCCCCTGCATGCATAATGCAAAAGGTTCTTTTTAACATGAAATTTCATCATGTCAGTTTATCACCCAGTCTTTCATTGTCAGTGAACAGTGAGAAAGTAATTTTTTTCCCCAGAAAAGCTAATGAAATTATGCATGGCTTTTCCTTCGTGGAGCAAATATTACCAGTGCTGCAGCCCTTGACCAGATGTCTTGGTTATAGCTGCTATATTTGAGTGAAAAGTGCTGCAAGGAACATGAAGCCTAATTCATTTTCAAAAGAAAGAGTCTGATCCTGAGCATCTTTTATTCCTTTAAATATTTTAAATGATGGCTTCCTTCTTTCACTTCTCTTTGATTCAGCAGATGCTAAGTAGCATGAAGACTGGTTTGGGGACTGGCAGACAACTCAGCCTGCTCATGGATCCAGAATGACAGTAGTGTGTAATTAACAGGTATAGTTATTATTACTATCTCTGTAACACACAAAACTTAGAAGAAACATGCAAAGTCCTGCATCAAACTACAACAGTTTCATTTGCCCCAAATAGGGAATGTATGGGCAAGAAGGAATGCAACTAACAGAAAATCATAGGAAATAGAAAAGTGCACCTTTGACCAGAAAAAGACAATACTCTATGTCTTCCAATTCATGTAACTGTATTCCAGTGGTATCCAAATATTTTGTGGTGTTGTCTTCACATATTTCTTCAGTCACTGATTTTCCTTCTCAGGCTAAGCAGCTACTCTATTCAAATTCATTCTTATTTTTCAAATACAAAGGCCTATTTTCTCACTGCAGGTCACTCCTGTAAAAATGATGCATGACTAATAAATCCATATTCATCCTATTTACTGAGTACCTCAACATCCATTTTTGAGTACATCGTCCCTTTTTATTTTAGAGAAGGTCTTCTCTAAGACTTCTCGTGCCACATGACTGTTTCTCATGTGATTAACCTCATTTAGAAGAAGTTAAACTCTTTAAAATGAACTAGGGGGTATTCACACAGAAAAAAAATTCAAAAAGAAAGCAAGGATGTTGAAAAACTTAAACTAATATTTTATTTTAATCAGGTCTTTAATTTTTCCCTCAAAAGGTAATAAAAAGAATATACACAGTCAGCATGGTTTCTTTTCCACAGGAGCTGCACAGACCAAGTGTTGTATCAGGTGCTACAGGGGCTTCTGTGGGAAATGTGGCTTCTTTGTTTGTCCCCTGTACTTCATCAGTCAGTGGGTGAAATCTGAGTAACTTCTTGAGACATGACCTGTGAGCTTTTCCCCCATTTTTTTTTTACTGAGGCTGGGTGGAGAGGCAGGTGTTGGTGGCTGTGGGGAGGAAACCAGCAGAAGAGCAGAGGATGAGGAGGTAGTGTGCAAAATCCACTCCTAGAGCAGGTCAGACTGGGACCCCAATGCTTGCTGTGAGAGGGGGAGGCTCTGTGAACAGGCTCTGATTTCGGCCACCTCCATTTTGATGAGAAATGGGAAGAAAAGGGAATAATTTTGATCTAGCAACACCTCTTTGGCCAGTTTAACTTGAGTGGCTTGGATCAGGGAGCTGTTTTATTAAAACCAACCTCATTCGCCTGGGTGCATGTTTCAGATAGCTGGCTATGGTTTGGGTTCATTTTTATGTGCAGCCACAGGCTCCCTCAACAGCTCCTTTTTGCAGCTCACTCTGCCCTAGCCTTTGGCAACTAAAAGACCATTCTGTTGTTAGAAAACCAGGGAATCAGGTTTATATACTGGGAGTGACTGAGCTAAAGCAGAAGCAATGGGGGGCAGGGTGGGCCACATCTAATATAGTTTATCATTTTGAATAAGCACTAAAACAACTGCTAGCCATCTCCTGCATACTTCACTTCTTGGATCAACAGAGGAGCCCTGCCAGATGTCAGATTATATATTCCACAGCTGAAGTGTTTGCATAACTTTTCAGTGGCTACCATTTAAAGAAAGAAAACCACTGATGAACCTTTTCTTAATATATTCCCCCAAGTTTGACATGTTCACAGTGTACTGCCAGCAATCATTCTGTATTTGGAAGACAAAGTTACTCATATCTCCGCCATGGCTCCCAAGCCGGTGAGCAAGACCAGACTGGCCTTCCTCATTTTCACAATCTAGGCATTCGACTGTGGGCAGTGCTGGAGGGTGCCCAGCCCTCCACAGGGTATCTTGCCTTCCAGCTCAGCAGAGTGTGGACTTGTTGGAGTACCAGTCGTGTGTTACTGATAATGGTATCTCAAAAACATTAATTTGGCTGTTTTGGTTGGTTGCCCAGTGACTCAAAAGAAATTGTCTGGTATTTCTCTTTGGAGGAAAGGAAAATGTGACTACATCCAATTTCAACATTGGCTTTTGCCACATTCCTATCACTGACCAGATTTTGTCTTTGCTAAGGAATTATCCACGAAACAGATTTCCTTTTCTGAGCAAAAGGTGCTCAGATAAGGCGTCCCACTCTGTGGCTATTGAGCACATCTCAGTATAGCTTTGCTCCCTTTAAACTCTGAGGGTTTTCAAACTCTACCAGGGCTTTTGTTTTTGCCAGCCATCACCCTCCTTGGGTTGTTCAAATTATGGTTTGGCCAAATCCATGCAGTCCATGTACCTTCCCCTTGCAGTGGGCCAGTGTTTGGACTGCCTGGGCCACTCTCCCACTGACATGAGCGAGCTGATTTTTTCACATCAGAGTAGGGCATTTTCTATTTTTGCTGCAAGCCAAAGCTACCAAGAGCTGTCTCTGAAATGATAGGCTGTGTGCCAAATGAGAATTCACAAAACAAACCCTGTAATTAGATAATGCATTACAATTGGGGGAAAAAATGCATCTGGGAAGATAATTAATGCTCTGTTTAGCTGTTTTTGATTGCCTTGTTAAAGGGTAGAGTAAGACCTTTCATGTTCTTCCATAGCTGAGACATATCAGCTATACTTGCACTTGTAGACTTTGCTGAGATTTTTTTTTTCCTTCCCCATTTTTTTTTTCTGTTCCATAAAATAAATCAGAGTCTGGAGTTAGGGCAAACAGAATTTTTGCCTAGAGATTGTCATAGAAAATTGCCCTTTTTCAGAATTCTAACCGCCTCTTATTTTATGAGAAAAATACAGCCTTATGATGCAAGTTAGATAAAATGAACAATGGGATGGCACACACTGGAGGACGAGGAATGGTTTAGGAATAAGAGAAATTACATACTTTTTTTAGCACCTGTTAAAATTGTGGGAAGTTTCTCTGCACAGTGCTGAGGAGTTATGCCATTTCACCCAAGAAGTACCCAGGATTTCACTTCCAGGGATTTCTGGTAGTGGATGTAGCCACTTATGTGTATGCACTGTAAAATCCTTGACTTCTAAGACATTAAATGCTGTCATATAAATTTGGGATATTATTTATGTCTGCTGACACTAACTTTGGACCTCCTGCTCGGAGCAGGATGTTAGACAAAACGACCTCCAGATTTCTCTTATAACTGATTTTTTTTTTTTCCTGTAATTTTCATTAGCTCAAAACCCCATTCTGTACTTTCTGTTTCTGTCAGTCAGTATCTGCAGACAAGCTATTGCATATTACTACATTTTTCTTCTTCTTTCTATTCAGACATAAGCACATTTTCCTCCTTTTATTTAATCTTAATACGGACACTATGGACATAGAGTACAAGAGCACACTTTTTGCAGAAACCTAATTTAACACTCAAGAGATCCCTCATCATTCTAAATGGGGGACAATGCTCTGAAGGTAGTGGGCTTTTGGCTACCTTCAGGTTCACCCTTTCCTGACTCACCTGCAATATTGATTCTCTTCCATCTCCAGTACAATAAATTCTGTGTTAGGAGAGTGCTGCAACAGGGTTAGTTGTTATGAGGCAGCGCTGGGGGTGGTTGGGCAATGAACAAACTGGCTATGGTTCAAAAGATTGGTGCACCACTGAATGATCATCTGAACACAACAGCAATCCAGCTCAACCTCCTTCATGCTGCCTGATTTACCAGCATATCCTGTGGCATTTGAACCTTGTTGTGTGACAAGCTTAATTTCCTTGCTAGTTTCCCCAGCTAGCTGGTTTTCTATCAGCTTTCCACCACCTGAGCAAACTTGAGGAGCAGTGCCCCACTACCACAGCTTGAAGCTTGAAGGCTGATATTGTGTCTAAATTCAGCAACTTCTATACAAGGCAGCAGAGTCCCTAGACAGTCCTCTGCTCTGTAAATGACAAAGCAAATCCCAGCACAGGGTTTCTAAATCTTTTCAGGTTCCACGTAAGACAGAGTAAGTCACAGGATCTGAACTTTTTGTACCTTTGGAAAGGCATGAACAAAGCCTAACTTTGAGTGAGAAGTTAAGTGAGTCCCACACAGATCTATAGGTACCATGAAAAAAGACAAAGACCTACAGGATCTACTGGGTTGAAATTGAGTATCCCTCTCCTTCAACCACAGTGTTTCAAAGCTTTTTTTTTTTCCCCCACGTTTAAACCATCTAATTTTGGCTGTATTCCATTTTTTAGGCTGTACAGTATTTCACTGGATTCCTTTTCACATGTGGTTTAACAGCACTCCCACACCAGCTTTTAAGTGCTGAATAAACTGGGGAGTGGAACAGCACAAACAAGGGTGAACGCTGAGGGAGAGAGAACTTGCAAGAGGGCTTATGTGGAGGCAGATGGCAGGTAAAAATAGAGTCCTGTTAACTTCTTTCAAGAAAAAATAGAAATAAATAAAAATAGAGCATTATATAGCCTAGCGGAACCCACCAGCTTCATCAATTCTCATTACCAGTGGCTTCCATCACTTTCTTAAAAGCTATTCAACCAGTGCTTTTAGAAAAAGTAGTTTTCTCATGGGCCATGTGACATCTGTCTTCTCTAAACAGACACACTTTACACACAAGCACACACATATGGGTATTTTTGCAAGTTTTGCCTCTGTCAGGTTTACACAGAACCAGAGGATTACTGGATTACTGTTAAGATCATCGTTAGTTTAAAAAAACCGTACTTCACACTGGTAGGTCATTCACTAAGAAGTGTGCCTTAGAAGTATTCTTGAGAATATATATTTTTCTCAGGGTTAAATTCTTTCACTTTTTTTCTAAAAAAGAAATTCCCGAAAGAATAAAGGAGTGAGGAACTAAGTGCACAAGCTCAGATGGTGGGAGGAGATGTGCTGATGCAAGCAGAGCTGTGGTCACTGCTGTGTCACTGTGGTCAGTGGCTCTCCAGACACCATGCAGACTTTTGCAAAATGGCTGTTTTGTCCATTTGAAAGACCCAAGGGCCAGGGAATATATACAATTTGCAAAAGGGCCATGAACTGTTTTCAGGAGACCTGCTACAGGTGCCAATTGATAAGTAAGAAGTCCAGCACCCCTGCATGACTCCATGGTGGTATTCTACCACTGATCCAAGGAGGGACAAGATGCAGACTTAGGAATATGAAGAATTTAAAAAAATGATGAGTTTTTTGTTCTAGTAAACCCCTCAGTTCTGGCCTGGGTGCAAACCACAACAGGAATGTATCCTTGCCTGGAAACAATAACAGCTTCTCTCTGCTGGGCAGAGAAGGAGCCATGCTTCAGCAGACCTGCATAATAGGGTGCTGGCATCATGCATTGTCCTTTCAGATTTTTAGGATTTTCAAATGTGCTTAAGATCTGGACATCTAAAGAGACACAGAAAACAACTGATTTTCCAGGGCAATAAGCCTTGATTTCTCAGGAGCTAACAGGGGTAAAAAAAAATTAGTTTAAAAATAAGTGAGAAGAACTTAAGAATCTAAATCAATATGCAAATTTAAACCTACAAATACAGATTATATTCATGTTTTACAGGAGTCAACCAATGAGCTTACTGAAACACTCACAACAACACTGGAAGAACCTGGGTTCACAGGTCTTCTTCGTTTTACCATATTCAGAGACTTTTAAGGCCAGATGTCACCATCATCACTAGCATTGCGTCATCTGTCACTTCAGCCAAGAAGCTCATCTAGTATTAGTTTTTTTGCTTTGGTTTTCTGAAAACTGGCTACCAAGTGCTGTATATGTAAAGCCTGCAAACTTGGTTTCACTTACCAAGAGAAACCAAGAGTTGGCATGTGTTGCTTCTTTATGATATTTCTTGTGGTCGCACTCACTGTCTTATTCATCTGCAGGAAGGAAAGGAAGACTGGCATCTGCAAGTCTGTCTGAGTCAGCAAGGTATTACAAACAGTTAACAAATAAATGGTCTGTTTTCCAAGAAGAACAATGAAATTGCTAACATTTAGATGATAAATTGTTTTCCAAGCCTGGCCTCTTGATGGCTAACCTAGCAAAAGACAGGTGGAGGGAGACCTTGATTATCACTGACTGTTGAGGTTGACCTGTCAGACGAGGCTAGAAGTTATACAAGACAAAATCTGCTGAGATACGACACAAAGGCAAGACCAAACTGGAAGGAGAAAGTGAGCAAATTCAACATTGTTGTCACCTTCCCACACAGCTATTACCTCTTGGGGTGAAAAGCAAACTGGGGAAGAGACACAAGAGGTTGTCTGGGGTTTTTGGTGGCTTTTGGATATCATATCCGAAATTTGCAAAATGCAAACTGCTCAAGCAGCATCTCTGCACGGTCTGTACGTTCCTCTGTTGAGCTCTCTTGTTGCCAGTGGTTGTAGGCAGGAGGGCAGGTTTGGGACAGCATGCTTGTGCAGTTAGTGCCCCTCAGATGTCTGGGCTTGGCACACAGCTACCAAAGGGCACCAAGGCGACTGGCTGCTGTGACAGGGGCCAGAGCTGGTGACCCAGGAAGAGGCCTGGCAACACCTAGATATTGCTAAAGCAGATTGGCCTCGAGATACCAGACGGTACTGTCACACGGAGTAGCTGGTCTGGCTTGAGGAAATGAGTCATCAATCTGTGAGAGCACTCCTGGCTGGTAATGAGATTGGGCTAGGCATGGCTGTTTGCAACCCACAGCTTCGCATTGCAGGTGCACCCACGCTTTCTCTCTGGTGGGGGCATGGCCAAGACAGGCAGGACAGGCAGCAGTGGGCAGTGGCTCTACAGTCAGAGAAGGCCCATAGCCTTTGTGCTACCCTGTAGCTAGGTGGGCAGGTACCACTTGGCACTTTCTTACCTTGCTTTGCATCTCTTTCTGCCATGACACAAAGAAAATTTGCTATGACAGTGAATGAAGTGCTGGTTCTCTTTCCCACTTCTTCTCAGTGTGCACACAGGCACCTAGTGTGCATCTGTGCATGTGCTGGAGGTTCTCCCAGGGGCCACTGCCACCTCTTCCTCATAGGAACAGCATGCCCACAGCATGGCTCCCAGTCCTGCATGGCTAAGAAGGCACCAAGGTACTTTAATTAGCAGGGAACACAGCTGAGAGACATACACCCTGACCTCAGGCTTTTTGCCCTCTTGCTCCACTGTTCATGTTTGCATTAATTTCTTGCTTTATTTCCACTGAAACTCACAGCTAAGAGGACACCAAAGGCCTCCTTTGGCAGCCTGCTGCTGCACCAGTTGCCCTACCAGCACATCTGGAGAGCAGGATGAGGCAATTGCTCTTTGCTCCTGTGTGAAACACATCCCTTCACCTGAGCTCTCTGCAACATGGAGTGGAAAAGTATATAGCATAGAACCATTTGCTGAATTGCCTGAGCTCCTACTTTTGCCTCACCTGAAGCTGTCTCCTGCTGCTGTGTTTTTCATTGCCTGCTTGAAATCTCATGTTCTGGAGACCACAACATCCTGCCCCGCTCTCTACCTGGTCTGGTACAAAGCAGTGACTTCTGTCTCAGTATCACCAGTGAGAGCAGCCTGCTGATGCTCACAGTGTTTCTCCCTCCTCCTGACAGCTCTGCACAGAAGGATACGTCAGAGCCACAAGGCTCTGACCCAACCTGGTGTGAGGGCGATAGGAAGACCTGTTTTGATGGGAAATACCACTGCATCTGCCACAGTTGTGACAGGCAAAACAGGGCACTGTGTTTGCAGCTATGTAGGAAAATGTTTCCCACAGCAAACCACAGAGGGACCCTGGGCCACAGGTGGGCAAACCTCTGCCTGTCCAGCATGTCTGAAGCTGGCACAGTCCTGGTGCTTGGCAGCATGACTGACCTTTTCATTGCACGTGTGGCTGTGACATTCCCCAGGGATGTCCGTAATCCCATCACATGTTAGGGGGCCACACAGACATGACCATTTCAGGCAATGAAAGTGGCTGGCAGAGCTCAGGTCTGCTGGTGTCTGAGCTTCTCGTGGCTTTGCCTTGTCCAAGCAAGCCAGGTATATCTGACCAGATTTATTCTCCACGTGACACCTTCATGCTCTCATGCTCTGCCAGAAGCAATCTGCTACCAACACCATTGATTAGTATCATCACTCTTATGCCGGGTTTCGTCATTGCACCTTTACCTGCTGTGTCAATTGGGATCCCAAAGTGAGAGAAGAAGCACGATGGTGCCTTTAAATTGCTCCTCAGCTTTTCTGCAACAGCAGATGCTCTCCTCAGTCTGGTTTTCTGACAGTGTCTCAATGATTCCAACATTTCTTGAAAGTGAAGTATAACTTTTTGAAGTAGCTTATACTTCCTAATGTTTTCCAGTTCAGTGCCATAGCCCAGCAGACACATGCCATGGACAACTAAACCTTTCTTCAGAGCTATGTTGGCCATCCTTGATTAATATGATCACAGTATCATAGCTCAAATCCCAGATTTGTCATGTCTTCCCAAGCTTCCAGTGAATTATTCTCAATTGTCATCTCTTGAAAAAGTAATATTTTTCAGAAGAATAGAGCCCTTATCCAACTGTTACATACCTGCTGTGAAGCGTAGCAAAGCTTTGTACATGCTGCTGTTTGAGATCATTTGCCCAAATGTAGTCAACATCAGGGTTTTTTTATTATTTTATTTTATAGTT
The DNA here is from genome assembly GCF_000691845.1 of Merops nubicus. Taxonomy (NCBI): domain Eukaryota; kingdom Metazoa; phylum Chordata; class Aves; order Coraciiformes; family Meropidae; genus Merops; species Merops nubicus. The sequence continues at coordinate 38,912 of NW_008602278.1, read as the reverse complement.
AAATTTCATTTTATGTCATTAATTTAATTTTAATTTGATGCACTATGTCTCTTTGATCACAATTCATGTCAAGCTCAGTAGTGAGTTCATTTTCCAGATTTTCTTTTCTGTCCTTCTCAAAGCTAAATATGATCACAGAACTGTAGTAATATCTGAAAAGTCCTACAAAAATTACCTTCAGGACAGAAAAATTCCTGTCATCTTCATTCAGGCCTTTGCTGAATTCTTTTCCTAGAAATGTTCCAGTAAATACTGACAACACATTATCAAAGAGAAGTGAATTTAAATTAATCCTGACAGAACTTTTACTAAAATTAATTATAAGCTCATAATTTTACTTTTTTGCAGCCAAACTCTTACACTACAAATTATATATTTCTATGTATTACTTTTATGTGTCTCGTTAAGTGTTACTAATAGAGTACAAATGTCAAACGCTTGGAACAAGCAGTTTGCGATCACTAGGTCGATAATTTTTTGTAGGACCTGATTTCTTCTGTAACCAGTTTTGAATAGCAAACGCACTCAGTGAAGCCGCAGGCATGAAGATCAGCTAAAAGTGGAATAAACTGCAAGTTGTATCCCATTTGTTAAACTTGGCATAACCGTATTTTTTGTAAGGTGTGTCAAAAGCACAAATGGTGCCTGTAAAACCAAAGCACATGTTCTACAGGCGAGAGATTTAGTGCTCTGCAGACACCCTCCCATGATGAAGTAATCCCTCCCAGCATGCTGAGAGCAATGCTACTGCCATTCGCCTGCTTCCATGTTTCCTCTTCCAGAGGCATAGGAATGGAAGCGGGACTGCCACGCGTCCTGCCTCCAGCCCCAAAGACAGGGATGCACAGCCGCTGGACAGCCATACTTGGGGACACACCTGAACACACATGCAAATCTGTTAAAAAAAAGAAAGTGCACAGCAGGCTGATACCCTGACCATCCCCAGCATTCCATAGGTGTGAGGGAGGAACCTGTGGATGCTTCGCTCTTTTTCGTCACAGGAGAAACATCAGGGCACAGGGATAGCAGAAGCTCTGCCTGGTGCCAGCACAAGTGGGTCTGCCCATTGGTAACATTGATATTGTCGGCAGGATTAGGTATCTGCTCAGAGTTAAGCACAGACTTACATGCACAGCTAGGTTGGTATCAGCACTCCATGTGGCTGAGTCTGGGCTGCTGCCTCCTGTGGTGGTTATCAGGCAAAGGTGAGGGACTTAGGGATCTCTGGACATCCACTGAAATATTTGCAACAGCCCAGTACTTTAGGGTAAGTACAGATATTTTTGAGTGAATATATATCTTGTGCAGGGATGCACAAAACATGGCAGGTACAGGATGACACATTCAGGTCTTAGACATAAAAAAGAGTAGCAAAGGTAATATTTGTGCTCAGTCTCCTTGACAGCTACAAATACCCTTAGCACTTCAGAGCCTTTGCCTTACATCTATGCAGACACACACACACACATATGTGTGTATGTATATGCCCTTGACACTATTGGCTTGTAGGTTAGCCTTGAATATTTGTGTGGGAGTAGGTCAAAGGAGTCAAAGCTTGAGTTTCCACTCCAGCAGCTGCTCCAGGGGATCCATCCCATGAGTGCAACAGGCAGAGGAAAAGAAGCAGCCATGTGCTGCCTTTCCTGTGGCCAGCCATGTGAGTCCCCCCAAGCACAGCACTACAAACCTCCAACGCAGGACAGCCCAACAGGCAGCCTGAATAGCTTTCTGATACATTTTAAACATTATATGCCCTGGTTGCAGCTTGAAACTGAGGGAGCGATCTTTATTCTAGATGCAGGAAGTGCATTTCATTTGCATAGCTCTGATGGGATTAAAGGAGGCATTACAGTAATTAAGGTCAGAGGGGTTTGCCATTTACTAAATCCCTAAATCCACCTCCGCTCCAACATAATTCAGTAATATTATGGGGCAAAAGGTCACTGTAACAATTTATGCCTGTCTAGCCATTCATTACAGAGAGATAAACCCTTTTTTTGGACAAAGAGCTTTTTTAGATATGACACATTTACATTATTTTCCGCAAAAGCATCACAAGAAACTTTACCTCAGGTACCTTCTTAATACTACCCTATGCCTCAAATTATTTTTTTTTGTTTTGTTTTGTTTTGGTTTGGTTTTGTTTTTGTTTTCTGGTTTTGGATGGGAAAATTAATACTACCGTTAATGCACACGAGCTTATATTGTTTCAATTTAAAAAGCTAAAAACAACCCACCCCAAACAAAACCAAAACAAAAAAACAGCTGATAGAGATCTTAAAAATGCCTTCCAATAAATTTTTTCCTGAGTTTAAAATATTAAGGGACTCTTCTGTTAAAATGAGAATAGTAAATGCACAGAGAACATTTGGGAGATAAAGTATTATTGAATATTATGTGCTTGTATGAGTAAGCTTGCAGCAGTTATTACTTTAATTAAATGTACATGCATTTGACACTGCTGAAGGCTTTAGCTTCCAGGGCTTCATTGTTATCTGTAATCTAAAGCTGCTCCATTCAATTGAAAGAGCCCTGAAACAGAGTAGTGCTGAGCAAAGCTGCTCTGGAGATTGACATGAATGCATTTATTGCCATTTGCAAGTGCAGTTAGCTCCAAGGTGGATTTTGCTGGGTGTTCTTCTCCACTCACAGCCTTTAGGTCTGACTCACTGCAAACTATGTCACCCCAAAGCAGTCCTAGGGGCATTCTGCAGTGCCATGTGCCAGAGGTATAGGTGCCTTGTTGGGCAGAAAAGGAGCTTGCAGAGTTTTCAGACAAGTAATCTCTTCGTAATGATATTTTAGTGCTGACCCTGCCACTATGTCATCCTTGACCCCTCATGTCTGTGAGCAGTTCCAGCTGGCTTATTCAAATCCCCAGGCAAAACTAAAGGAGTTGAAGGGTGAAAATATAGTTTTGAAAATGAAGAGATTCATTGCAATTGCTTTAGTTGAACTATGGATGAAGAAATTATGGATTCAAAGCTGGTGGAGGCAATTGAAGCAGCTTCAGACCTGCTAAGTGTTGTCAGAAAGTTCTCAGGTTTTCTTGAGACAGCTTTGGTGACACACTGGTCTCTATCAATGATCCCTATGTCACTCCAACCCTGTGTCTGACAGAGCAGGTTGCAGTCTCAGTAGTGCGACAACATATGCATGTGGGAATTATACCCCAAGCAACAAATTTCACGTCAGAGATAGTCAAGAATTAAAAGGAATTACTTTACTAATGAGCAATGAGGGGCAACGAACGTGCGGTGCAAGGCCCCAGTTGGTAGCCGGGTGCTGCAGCACAGCTACGTGCCAGGAAACAAACTGGAGGGTTTCCTGGCAAGTAAGCTGGTGTTTCAACCCAGGGATGGACTGTCCAGGGAGTGCGAGAAGACCTGGTGAGGGCTTTTCTTAGCCACTCTTTTGTTAACTTCCTTTACATGAAACAGCAATTTTCTTGAAATTACTGATTTTGTTTTTTCCCCAAACAAGATGATTTTCTTCAGCTTCTCACACGCAAGGGTGCCTCCTCAGTCCCAGCAGACCTGTGCCTGGCCCTTGTGCAGGGACTGGTGTTTGTGTGCTCATGTTCCCATGCTCCTTATTGCCTGAGGCTGGTGCGGTGCTGTTCTCAGGAGACACAGAAACTGGCCCTGCCTTACTGGTCCAGGGAGCACTGGCAAAAAAGTCAAGAACAGATCAAGACATCCTTGACTAATAAGAGGCCAGCATGGTGAGAAAAGACGACAAGGACAATGTGGCAGATAATCGTGTCCTGCTGATGGTCGGTCCGTGCTGGTGTTTCGTACTCTGGCACAAGGTGAAAGTGTGCCCTGCCCCTGATACAAGAGCCTTCTGCTGCCTCTACACGAGCTCACCCAGGCTTGCTCTCACACTCCTGTCTCTCAGAGGTCAGGGCGTCTCTGTGCTGAGAAGCACAGCTGACCAGCAACAAGTGACCTGAATTAATTTCCAGATGCAGACAATGGCTAGATCTGTGAACAGCCAGCTAGGTATTGCCCAACATGCCCTTCCACGCAGCAGCTTACCCATGGCCCTGTTCCTCTCCTCAGCAGCCACATCTAAAAGACAGAGGCAGCTCCACAGAGGGTGCTAGGGGTGTGTGTCTGCTGTGCTGTGCTGTGCTGTGCAGACCTGGCAAGACTGCACTATCAGGACCACAGGACAAGGGGTAATGGGTGCAAATTGGAGCATAGGAGGTTTAAGGTGAATATCAGGAAAAATTTTTTTACTGTGAGGGTGACGGAGCACTGGAACAGGCTGCCCAGAGAGGTTGTGGAGTCTCCTTCACTGGAGTCATTCAAAACCCGCCTGGACGCCTTCCTGTGTGATGTACTCTAGGTGGTCCTGCTCTGGCAGGGGGGGTGGACTAGATGATCTTTCGAGGTCCCTTCCAACCCCTATGATTCTATGATTCTGTGATTATTGCAACATTTTCTCCACCCAATAGGGCAAAGAGACAGGTATTTGAGGATTATTTTTTAAAATAAATCTTCCAAATGAACAAAGAAGAAGGAGAAACCTACTCGATGTCCAAAAGAATACAACTTCATAAAGACAACATAAACAGAGAGGAAAGCAAGCTGTGAAATAAGGGGTACTTGAACACTTCCCTTAATCAGAGGGACCAACATGGCTTCTTGACCACTGACTGTTCCCAGCATCACTAAAAGAGTACAAGAGATGTCTGTGCTAAGTAAACAGCATCTGCCATCTCCACAGGCTGTTTGAAAGTGCTGACTAGCTGATCAAAAGATTAGCACCGTCTGACTCCTCTGCTAATAACTGATTCGTTACCCAGGCTTGGCAGTACCATCCTAATTGTCAGTTAGAACTGCTGACATTCCTGAATATTGCTCTTCAGATGTAAATAATATATTTTTGAGGGTACTGTGGCCTCTGTTTTAGTCATGCAAGTTCAGGTGATTTCACTCACCCGAAAGGACCAAAACAAGTTTTACCTTGGCTGGTACATCCGTTTCAGAACTAATATGTCATTATAATAGTCTACCTTACAGGGGCATGTTTTGTATCATATGCTTGAAATTTTGGTATTTTGTGCTGGGATGGGTAAAGCTGCTTCACAGTGGGTTTGGTCATTAAGAAAGCATTTAGCAACACTTCTGAATGCTGAAGAGTGATGTTTGAGCAGTTTTGTCTGAGCAGGGCCATAACTAGAATCAATTTTTTTAAGAGGTAAAAGTTGAGATGATTCCACATTCTTATCAGAAAAAAAATAAAATGTTGAAAGGATGCAGCTATGTGTTGTCTGTGGTTTGTTTATGTAGATTCTATACCGACTAAAGAAAGTGCTTTTTCTGAAATTCTCATTAGGGTTATTTATGCAACTGTCTTTTGAAATAGTCTGGGAAAAATACTCTTATGAAAATCATAAGCACATAGTTTTTTTAAGTTCAAAATATGAAGTAACCAAGAATTGTGGTTTTATTCTGCTTTCCCCAATTTTAATTTCTTTATGCTCTTTTACTATATCTTTGCTGAACAGATGGCTGCTAGCTCCTGACAACGATACTTCAGTAGTCTTGGCAGGATGATGATAGTTCAGTCACCCTTTAATCCCATGGCAGATAATGGCTGAAAGCACCAGACCAGGTCACTCTTGTTGCCCATATTGTGCAAATCTATATATGTTTTGGTTTTGTGCTTTTGTTTGTTTGTTTGTTTGTTTGTTTTTTATGTTGTTGTTTGTTTGTTTGTTTTTCACTGATTCCTTTGAAAGCTTTTTAATTTGAATGTGCAACATTCACATGTCAGTCACTTTGAGCCTCATCACAAATCCTCACCCTGTCCTCCTGTGATACTCCCATCTGGTGAAAAAGCCTTCACATTTTTCACCTGCAAAATTAAAATCACTCCCAGAGATGATGAGTTCTCAATGTAAATCACTCCTGTGAAATAGTTGCACCAGAAGATATAGTAACTGGTCTCAATTTGCACCTGGAGGCCAAGATCAGCCCAGCACAGAGGCTGATCCAGGAGGCATTGCACCCTTGCTGACTGGGCACGGTACACCCCTGCGTGCTGGGCAGGCCCCTGGACAGCCCGTGCTCCTTCAGGGGCTGCTGATGGGAAGCAGGCAATCCGTCCCTCAGGCAGCACGCAGCGGGAATGGGAATCACACCCTGTCTCACTCCTCTCTTGCCTGGCGTGGAGCTTTGAAATGTCCCTGTTTTCTACACACCATAATTCCAAGCAGTTTTCTCCATTTAAAAATAGTAATAATTGAGAAATGAAAACAGCAGACTACTGATCAACACTGCTGTTTTGATTGTTCTCTAAATGAGAAAAACACAAAATAATCTTACTTGCCTTAATTTCTTTCCTGCATGCTTGCATTTTTCTTATGACTGTGTGGACACTGAACAATCTGTCTCTCTGATGAATATAGACATTAACGGTAGGTGGGGAATTGCTTATTTGCATCCTTTGCACCTCTATGTGGAATTCATTACTGGATTATGTTACACTGAAAGGCTCCTGGAAGACAGTCAAAACACTTCCAAATCTGTGCTGTCACAAACTGGTGAATGTCGTTCAAACTGTGGAGTTGTTATTCAGCCCTTACCCAGGCAAAACTCCCCACGCAGACAAAGGCTGGAAAGAGATGGAGGTTTGGAAGGAGAGACGTGGAGCCAGGAGCCATTGCCTCCTGCAGCGACATGGTTGAGAAATGACTCGATCTAGCATTGCCCAAAGAGAAACATGTACTCCAGCTGATGCACAGGTGAAGAGACTGTGGAAAGGGATTTTAAGTGTGTTAGGGGACATCTAGCACTCCTTCCAGTGAAGCTAAAGGCTGAAGTTAGTGGTGGGCAGAGTAGGCTGTGGCAGTCAGAGGCAGCCAGCGCTCTTCTGGCTCAGCAGTTCTGTTGAGTCACCTCCCTGGTCTGGGCCGGGCTAGCATCAACAGTTTGGGGAACAACAGCAGGAAAACACAATGTAGGCAGAACAAAAAGGTGGGCAGGCTTAGATATACATAGAAAGCATTCATACCCTCAAGGCTTGCTGCACAGTGGAGGCAGAGGAGACAAGCCTGTTCCCAAAAGACACTGGCCACCGAGAGCCTTCCCCACACTGCCTTTTGGTGACCCAAAGCTTGATTAAATCCTATGACTGTTCTTTTATTAGCTGTGTTTTATTACGTTTAGCCTGGATGTTTTTCATTGGGCCTGGTACGTTCTTACCCATTGGTCATCTTGCAGTTTCTGATGTTCAGTCATCAGATGAGTGGTCACTGTTCCTAAACCTTCCATGATCCTCCACTTCTCTGGATGCTCCTGGAGGAGGAGTCAGCAAAGTGCCAACCCTGCAAGCACAACTTTACTGCAACAGTGAAGTTCAGATAATGACTAGGACTTCTTCAAAGCTCAAAATTATTTTACCCTATGTCTGGACTAAGCCTCTTCTCTTTCCTTTTTTTGAGATATTCTGTCAGCATACATGTAGCTCGTGAAATATGCTGTCCTCCCCTCTCCCCCAGTTACCTGCCTAAATCGTGTCAAGGCAAGATATTCTCCAGATATTTTTTGTCAGCACAGCAAAAGAGGCATCCATCACAAAGCCCTCCACTGGTGTTCTGCAGCCATACGACAAGGAAAGCACAGGGTGCAAGCCCTCAGCATCACACCAGCAGGAGCGGCATCACCACCAGACCCACCATGAGTCACCCACCCCAAAGGGGACCTGACAGCTGGCTCCACTCACTCTCTGTCCAGCAGTCTGACTTGGGATGTTCAAATGGCTGTTTATGGAACAAAAGGCACCTTTCCTCCACCCTCGGGGCTGAGGATCCCTTTTATTTGATGTGTTTGTAAATAAACCTCTATTTCCAAGGAGGCTGTTTCCTGTTAGGCTCTATTAAACACTCCTCCTCATGCCCTGTCTTCCTATGTTTGAAAGACCTGAACACTGTTTGTCATTTCATTGTATTTAATATTTAAATGTCATTGCATCATATAGTCAATGAATAAAATAATCGTTGCATAAAATATGCTTACATGGAAAAAACAGTCTGCTTTGCTCTGCTTCAGTTATTTCCATCATACATAAATGTTGAGGTCATTCTGAGTTTTGCCACTGACTTCAACAGGGCTCAGGACTTCCTCCTAAGAACTGATTAGTGGGAAGGTCAGATTCCATATAGGAGATTAAATACAGACATCACACTTTGACATTATAAACTCTTTCATACTGTCAAATTATTAGGACTTTGCACCACATATCTTTTCAATGTTGTGGGAATATGCTTACTTTGTTCAGACCTTTAAAGCAAATCAGTAAGACATGAGTGAAGTTAAGTTAAATATTAAAGCAGTTCATCACAAGTCCAGCAGCCTTTGTTACTAGACCCAGGAACAAATAGCTGCAAGAATGTGCCTGGAATATCATGCAGGAGGGGAGTTATAAATATGTCTTTTTCTTTCTTTCTTTTTATTTTTTTTCTCCTTTTTTTTGTGTTTTTTTGTTTGTTTGGTTGGTTGGTTGGTTGGTTGGTTGTTTTTTTTTTTTTTATTGAATGTGTGGAAACTTGGATCTGAAAAAGTTACCAAATTTCTTTCCACACAGTCCAAATCATTTTACTTCCCACTTTGTGCAGCTACTTCCCAGGAGGGACAAGGGTCAATATTACACTATCAGAAGCAGTTTTTCTTATAAAATCATTTAAATTATTAGTTCAATTATCTTGTATGGCAAAGCATTAGAAATATCACCAGAAGTCCCCAGTTCCTTTCCTTGATTTCCTTTGTTCTTTCTGTTCAATCATGTTGACCCATCTGAGTTGGTCTTTACTACTAAACCTAGAATTAGCACTTTTCTAAGTTTCATCTCACTGCAATGTGAGAAAAAAAGTGTACAGCAGATACCTGGTTGTAAAAACTGTAACCATATACCTTTAATGTTTATTGAGAATAAACACTGTTTCTGAAAACAAGTTTCTTACTGAATGCTTGTAAAGGGTCTGTAGCACCTACATGGTACAGACCAGGAAAAACAAAGGGAAGCAAAACAGCTGAAGAACAGAGAAAAATCTATGTTCATAATCTGGTTTTCCAGAAGTAAGCTTGAAGCTAGTCTTTTCTGTTGAAAGCTGGATTCAGTTCCAGAAATGTCCTGGCTCAAGAACAGTTCTTATAGGGATTGGTCTTCCACTTCTCTTATTAATGTCCTAGAAGTGATATTACACTCAAGTAACTGACAAATGATAGAGAGGGACACTGTGCCAGAAAAGCTTCTAAAGAAAAATAACAGTTGGAGCTATTTGTTACTGTGTAAAAAAAAAAAAAAAATAAAAAAGATGTTCATGATCATTTTTTTTTTCCAAATAGAATAAATTTTTAAGAATTGACACAGTTATTTTAACTTGTGAAGGTGCTACTATTTTCAGGGTAGGTTGCCAGATCTAGCAAAGAAGGACATGAGAGTTACTGACTGGGAACACATGCAGTGAGTGGCAATGTCCTATCAACAGCAAGTATGCTGAATCTCACCCAGAATATCAATCTGGTTAAAAATTTCTTCAGGAGTGCTCACATCTGCTGAGATTATTGTGTAGGCAAAGGCCACAGCTTTCTCCAAACTGAGCTCACACACAGGCTGCTGCAGGCATCTCATGAAGACAACATTGTTTCCTGACCTGTAGACACTTTTCTTTTTGCACAGCTGTACTGAGTGTGCTCTCAGGGAATCCCAGATGAGATCAAAAAGCAAGCAAATTTTCCAGCATCCTGTTATGATTCATGATGCAACAAAACCTCCTAATTAGCAATTGTAACAGCAAGAAAGAAGTCAATCAGTTGGAAAACAAAAAAACAAAAAAACAAAAAAAAAAAAAAAAAAAAACAAAAAAAAAATTTTTATTTGAAGGCAAATGCAGGATCGAACTCTGTCACCACTTAATTTTTGACAGGAAAATGTGTGTGAATTGCTACTGGCCTTACTACAAGGGCTGGTGTTGATTTAGTCTTTTTTTAATACCTGCTTCTAAAGGTGATGATCTAGATTCCCTGCAACATCCATTGCATATATGAAGCCATAATGAAATACAAATGTAGACGTCTCTTTTTCCAGTCTGTGCCTAATTCATTTTCACATAAGCAGGAGCTCTCTGCACAAAGGCCAGGCTCTCCCAGGGCTCCCAGCCCCGGGGCTGCCCTATCACCCTGAGCACTACAGTGTAATTAACATGTCTGAATCTGCCACCACTTGCAAAGGTGCAATCTTGCCATGAACTCAATACATCAGGGGATCTCTTAGCTGTGCCAAAATAGCTCCAAGGTGCAGGAGAAACTTGAGCACATAAGATTGTTATCAAGAAAATATTTTTAGTTTAGCAGCGTCACCACAGACTTGCTGCTTTCTCTCTCAAGAAGGAAAATTCAGCCATTTTTCTCATGTTCTTTTAGTTGTTCAGGTGGCATGTTTCTGAGAGTTTATTTTTATTTATGCATTGCCCTTAATCATTATGTCTGCACCAGCAAATGGAGACATCTTCTGTTCTGGCCTCTCTTTCAGCAAATACTTTTGTTCGAGTGCATATAGCTGGAAAGGATATAGCACATTCATCACATAAACATACTTCTCCTCAACCTGTATGCAAGTTCAAGCACAGTATGTTTCAATTCTCATTTCCCACAGATTATTAGATAACCTCATTTTTTAGTCTGTGTTTCATTTGAATGGCCACCTGACTTAGGCTTCATCTGTCCAAGGATCTTCTCCAGCTCTCTACAGCATTCTTGCTTCCAAAGTTATTTTTTACAGCTTAACTCCATCGAAGTTATCACTACTTCTCATCTCTGTTGGTAGCAGCTTCCAGTCACAAGGCACTGCACTGCTTCCCGAGTTACAGATTCAGCCCAGGGCTGTAAGCTCAGTCCTCCCAAGCCCTGCAGAGCAATCTAAATGCCATTATTCCCACCTCTTTCTAGAGGAACACAATATTGGACGGTCTGTTCAAAGTCAAGAAAATACTGGTTCAGAACTTTTCAATTATTTTTCCAATACAGCATAAATTTTCCCAGGTCAAACTGGGGAAAAACAGTTTGGTTTAAAACTATTTTTTATAGTTTTATAATCTATATAAAACCCAGAATGGACCGTTCTCTTTTTTGCCTACCCTTATTACCCTTATAATGTGACAAAGTTGGCACTTAAAAATCAGCAGTTGCCTGATGGACCAGCATCTACTTCTCAGGCACTTAAAATCAGAGCAACCCCTAACTTTTGACTGAAAATAGAGGAAAGCTAGTGTCAGCTAGAAAGTAGCCCCCTCATCAAAGCCCACGCTCTAGGTGGTCACTCTCTGTGCTCCTCTTGCTGTATTGACAGGTGTCTGCCCTGTTAACCCAGCCATCATCAGCAAAGGGAGGAGTGCCCTTCCATACGACAGCCCCCTGCAGCAAACCTCACTGGGTGTAACCTGCACACAGCACCTCATGAAAAGAATTGTTCTGCATGCTGGGGCCAGGCTGAGGAGTGGTTTCACTTTTGCAAGGTAGAGTTCTTCAGCTGCGATTTATAGCAAAATAGAAACACACAGCAGGCCAGGTCAAAAGGAAAAAGGGAGGTGGTGGAGAGGGCTGCACTGATGTTTCATTTGCAATAAAAGATGTGAAGTTTTGTGCCAAGGTGTGTATTAGGTTTGTCTGCTGGGTTGTGGTAGAGGGGGTTGGAGGGCTACAGGAGTGGCTTCTGTGAGAAGCTACCAGAAGCTTCCCCTATGTCTGACACAGTGCTTGCAGGCTCCAAGGTGGACCTGCAGCTGGCCAAGGCTGAGTCCATCAGCAATGGTGGCAGCACCTCTGTGATAACATACTTAAGAAGGGGAGAAGAGGCTACTACACAACAACAGTCAGGAGAGAAGAGTAAGGATATGTGAGAGAAACAGCTCTGCAGACACCAGATCCAGTGAAGAAGGAGGGGCTCCAGGGGCCAGACGAGGAACCCATACTGAAGCAAATTTGCTGGCAGAACTTGTGACCTGGTGTGGGACCCATGCTGGGGCAGTCTGCTCCTGAAAGACTAGACCCCATGGAAGGGCCCCATGCTAGAGCTGTTTGTGAAGAATTGTAGCCCATGGGAAGGGTTCACGCTGAAGGAGTTAATGGATGACTGTCTCCCATGGGAGAGACACCATGCTGGAGCAGGAGAAGAATGTGAGTCCTCCTCCTTCTGAGGAAAGAGTAGTGGCAGAGGCAGCACGTGATGAACTGACTGAAAGCCTCTTCATTGTACCCCAGCACTGCTGTGGGTGGCAAAGGTAGAGAAATAGGAATAAAGTTGAACTTGGGAAGCAGAGAGGGGTGAGAGATGGTGTTTTTAAGATTAGGCTTTATTTTTCATTATCCTGTTTCAATCTGATTGGTAATAAAATAAACTAATTTCCCCAACTCAAGTCTGTTTTGCCCATAACAGTAACTGCTGAGTGATCTCTCCCTGTCCTTATATTGACCCATGAGCTTTTCGTTCTCTGTTCCCTCTCCTCTCCAGCTGGGGAGGGGAGTGATAGAGTGTCTTTGGTAGGCACCTGGCATCCATCCAGGGTTAATCCACTACAAGGTATAAGATGGATTTCTAAGTGCCCAATATTTTTCAGTCAAAGGCTTCAGGGCTGATGGCACCGAGCTGAAGATTGCCAGGCTCCCTGCTTCCCTTCTCAACTCCTGGGAGTCCACAGACTCCCAGGGAGCCCAGTAAGATGCTCAACCTCCGTGCCAAAGGAAAACATCCTTAGAGTGCCATAACACCTACCTCCACCTGGCACCATCTTTATGAGAGAAAAGACCTGCCAGCTCACTGATGCCCTAAGATACCCTAGGTTTGGTCAAGGTTGAGGCAGCAGAAAAATGCCAAAGTGTTTAATAATTCTAGCTAGAAAGGTGTTTTATAACTTCCCTGTGCCTCATAAAAAAAATAACATAAAGTGAAGTCATACACAGAAAAACTGAAAAAGCAGGGCAGAATGCAATTCAGCAGCATCCTTGTTAGCAAACTCTGCGCTGTAGCCTGGAACCATTTCTCTAGGTAGGAAAAAAGCTTCCATCTTTTGAGCTACTGTCCTCTAAAATGCTCATTATCATCATTGTATGGAAGTTTGTATCCAAGGCTGAAGTTCAGCCAGCAATGTCTGGAAAAATTGCACCACTTCTTATACAGCAAGGATATTCCAACACTTTCTATTTAAATTTTTTATGTTGCATCATAGCAGTCCTTGCTACCAGAGAACTCCAAGCATAGAACCAATTCATACACATGCATATGTATGTATGCATGTGTTTAGTTTTGTGTGCTTCTCCGAGGCATGTGGGCTGGGAACTGGCCACAGAATGGCCTCTTGACAACACAAGTGGGACCCGGGTGTGCAGAGAGGCTCAGACATGACCTACAGCCTGTGAAGGCCTCTCCCCTAATGCATTTTTTACATCTTCTGAAATCTTTACCGCAATCTTTTTCTTATGTTAGTCGGCACTCCTAGAAGCTTTAACTAGAGGGGTATATTGCTGGGTGAGGTGATACACAAGCACTTTCCTCAATGAGACAGAGGTTGGCCAGGATGTGCCTTTCCCTGGCATGCCTCTGCCAAGCCTACACCTAGGGAAAGCATGCTTCTCCAGTGAAAAAGAGTTCCTCTTGTCTCCCAGCAGACCTGCCTTTGTCACAGAGGAGGGCACTGGTACTTCCGAGCTGGATTCCTCCTCTAGAGCAGAGGCTTTGGTGAGAATATCAGAGAAGAGCTGGATTAACAGAAATGCAATTCTTTCTCTTCCTCAGAAACAACCTTCCTGCTTTTCCTGGACCTAACTAGATCCTTTCAGTGTTTTCTGCTTCATTTCAAAGCTCTTTGTGGTGTCTCAGTCTGTCTGAACCTGTGCATAAGTGCATAATCTGCAACGTGGGGAAACAGGCCCAAGGCATCCAGAAAATAGCAGAAGACTGTGCTCTTTCTTGTGAACATAGCATTGCTCTTCAGGTCTTCAGGTGTGGGGACCCATCAATGCACTCATGGAAGTGATAGCTTCTACAAACACGATCAGAAATTTTCAGCCTCTTACCATCTGGCAATAACATCTGCTGGCAGGAAGCGGGAAGGACTTTGGCACAAACCAAATCCATATGGTCTAACGTAACCATTTCATTTCAGGTATAACTTAATCCCACCTTCCTGGGTTTTGCATGGCTTTGAAATACTTCTAGGGTTGTACAACAGTGGTTTCTGATAGCCTATTTATAGTTATCCCTAGTGCTCAAATCAAAGAGCACTATCTGCTCTTGGATCTTTTGTGATAATACAGTGCAGGGAAAATAATGGAAAAACCAAACTGGGAACATCCAGTCTCCTTATTAGCTGTGTGGCAGGAGGAAAAGCAAGGAGAAGGCAGGAGCATCCCCAGAGCTGCATCCTTGAGAAATCACATTCCAGCTGGTTGACCAGGGACTTGAGGGCTGGGCAGGTGCATGCACCACAGGAGGTAACGAAGTATCATACATGATTAACAAAAGAAGGAAGCTAAGAAGGCAAATAGCATCCTGGCCTATATCAAAAATGGTGTGGCCAGCAGGAGCAGGGAAGTGATTGTGCCCACATACTCAGTACTGGTGAGGCCACAGCTTGACTGCTGTGTTCAATTTTGGGCACCACAGGGTAAGAACATTTAGGTGCTGGAGTGGGTCCAACGAAGGGCAGCAAAGCTGGTGAATGGTCTTGAGGATAAGTCTCATGAGAAGTGGCTGAGAGAACTGGGGTTGATTAGCCTGAAGAAGAGGAGACTGAGAGGAGACCTTATTGCTCTCTAAAACTCCCTGAAAGGAGGTTGTATTGAGGTGAGTGTTGGTCTCTTTTCCCAAGTAACTGTGACAGAACGAGAGGAAATGGGATGAATTTACGCCAGGGGAGGTTTAGATTGGATATTGGAAACAAATTCTTTACTGAAAGTGGTGAGGCATTGGAAAGGGCTGCCCAGGGAGGTGGTGGTGTCACCATCCCTGGAGGGGTTCAAAAAACATGTAGAAGTGATACTTTGGGACATGGTTTAGTGGTCATGGGAGTATTGGGTAGACAGCTGGACAAGGATCTTAGAGGTCTTTTCCAACCTTAATGATTCTATGATTCTATCCCTTGCTTAATACAGCTTGCAGAGCACAAAACAGCTGAGGAGAGACAGAAGTTAAAGTGTTGGAAGCAGGAGAACAGCTAGTAGATGAAAACCCAAACTCCTGGAAGACATGCTCCAGCAGACCCCAGGTAGGTGCCCCCTGGCATAGCTCTGGCATGGTTTTCCACCAACGGGCAATGCTGCTCTTATACACTCTGCCGGAGATCTGAGAGGATACACACTCCCTGGGAAACACAAGAAAATGTAAAGGGAATGGGCAAAATTCTCAGATTATAAAGACTGCTAGGTTGTAA
>NW_008602278.1:0-23441 GCF_000691845.1 Merops nubicus | reverse complement strand
TGGAATAGGCAATCCTGCTTCACAAAATGTGTCATCATTTCTAAGATTTGGCTGCCAGAACTTCAGCACCAGTTGCAGACTTCCATATAATTATGGTAATGAGTATTTTTCAGGCCAATAAAAATAGTTCATGGGATAAAGAGGAATGTTTACCTACACAGATTATCTTGATCTCTAGTGCAGCACTGGGTATATTTTTGGAGGAAAGTAGTGATGTCTTAGCTTTCTAACCTCAAATTTTATGTATACATCACTACACAAAGTTTATTTGCGTGTGTCTTTTATAGCTTGCAAGCTTAATTATTTAATGATTTATAGCTGTCATTACACACTGCTGCTCTGCATTTGAGAGGTTCCAGGAGCAAATGGAAGTGAATTGGAATGGCTTCATTTCTTTGCCTGACGAAGAATGCATAGGTTCAGAGGTGTAGGTGCTCCTCCATGTCCTTATCCACTGCCTGTGGACATTTATGGAGCTCACATTCCCTCAAAGTGGGACAAATGGGCAAGGACACACTGGACTGAGCTAGTTCTTGCTTCATCATATCAAACTTGAATTTGGCTTTTTCCCCAAGCAAGGCAGGGCCTTCCTGATCTCACAGGACTTCTGCGCATTCCCATGTTGCCATCCACAGGCTTGGGAAAGGGGCAGTCTGGTGAGCTCCTACAGAGGCTAGAGGAGTATTTCATATAGAGGAAGAGTTAAGGTTGTTGTGGAAGTTGTATTGCAGAAGGCAAGTTCAAAATCTTCCAATAGTGGGATGTTTAAGTCTGTTATATTTAAAGTCTTTAAGCACTGACTTCACATTCTGGAAAGTATCAGGAACCATTAACCTCCTTATCTTGGAGCAATTCATTTTTCAGACTCCTCAAAGATGTAGCAGCAGTGCTACTTTTCCCATGCTGTCTGGTGGCTCCCACTAAACCAGCCATCACATTCCAGTGCCACCTACATAAACATGCAGGAAGATGGATAGGAAAGTGGCACCATGGGCACTCAGGGCAGCTTCCTGAAACCTGCATGCATGCATAACCTTCCCTCCCTCACACCTCTCCTTGGTGTCACTCAAGCCAACAGCCTTTCTGCAGGGGGGATGATTGGTGTGTTCAGAGGGCAACACTCAGGCCTGCAAGCTGCTCTGGGCAGGCTTGCTTTGAGGAAGGAAGGAGAGAGGAAAACCGAGGGCAGCCCCAGGGCTGAGCTTGCTCCAGGACAGGCAGTGTATGGCTCCAACCATGCCACGCTGTGCCTGCATAATCAGCAGGTATGGATACAGCCCATGGGAGTTTCGTGCTGGGTCACGGTCCCTCAGTGAGGAGTCTCTAAATAAATACTGGATATCAAGTCTCTTCAAACAGAGGCAGTGAAGCATTTGGACTGTGATAACATGACATACATGAAGACTGGTGCGAGGTCAGAAAGCCTGTATGTGGAGGGTTTAGTGCTGGATCTTTTTCCCTTCTATGTACTGCAGAAGTTGTGAATCTGGTAAATGCTGTAAGCAGCTCTTTTTATGGTCTGCCCCTCAGGCAGCCTTTCACAGAACAACTCCTCAATTCCAACAAACCCATCTGTTGCAGCAAATCACTCTTTGGGTTTACTGGGGTTGGGCAGGTTGGAGGTTTTAGGGCAATCTAGATATGAAAAGCAATTGCAAATGTGCATGGGGCAGGCAGTGTCTACAAAACATGCTGTGTCAATCGTCACTGGACTAAATTTATCCTCTGCCTCTGCTAAGGCATAGCAACCTCCAGAACAGAGTGAGCATGCATGTAAGTTTCAGAACCCATTGAAACATTTACTCTGAGAAAGACAGCTTTGCTGTCAAGGTCAAAGCGTGACAAGAAGCCCTTGCAGCTTGCAGGTGGAAAGTC
Source organism: Merops nubicus (assembly GCF_000691845.1). Lineage (NCBI taxonomy): Eukaryota > Metazoa > Chordata > Aves > Coraciiformes > Meropidae > Merops > Merops nubicus. Next base: position 21,566 of record NW_008602278.1, on the reverse strand, counting down.
AGCAATGCTGCAATTCATATCCCCAGAGCTGCCAGCAGCTCCCCAGCTGTCTGTAAACTGTGTCCTCCTGTGCACGCAACCCTAATTTCCTTTACCTTGTCACCTTAATTTAGAGAGACTAAATCTGTACCCCCATTGTGTTTTCAAGTGTTATCTCCTGAAGGGTCTTTGAGTGTAAATCACCATACCACACCACACACCATACTCCAAGTAGATGACCTAGAAACAGCTTGGAGAGGATCTGAGCTACAGTGCGATATCCAGGTGCATGCAACCAGTAAACAACGTACCGTAACAGTAACATTTGGATGGCATATGACTTTCTTAAGAAGGGGTTGTGTCTCTGGAATTCCTTGCTCAAAATTCCTCAAATTCAGCCTCTAGTGCATACCTGGAAAGCAATTTTCAAGGGAATTCTGCTATTCAGATGAATTATTTGGGTATGTTTACATCACACAGTGCACTGTTCTGCCAAGCTCAGGGGTCTAACACTGGATGAGCTGGCTCCCAAACCAGAAACAGTGTGGCTGTCCCAAACAGAAAAGGCACTACCTGTATTCAAACACCTCCATACGTGCTGTGTCATTGACATGAAGGTTCAGTCTGAGTTTGCTCAGGACCCAGCAAGGCACTGTACTGCCCTGTACAGACGTGCCTTCAGAATACAGACAATACTGTGCATGCTAACCTTGGTTTTAGCCTAATTTCCTAAGGAAACTAGATTTCTCTAACAACAGTGTGTCTGTCAATCCTATATCCCTCTCATAAGTTTTTGAACCTGTGGGCTTCCTTACTAGTTAAATTGGATAGAGATGGAGGCAACGTGTAACAGCATTAGTTGGCTACATAAAAGGAAGGAAACTTAAATAAATTTTCCCAGTGAGGGAAGGACTGGAGTGTGAACTCACCTCCAGTGCTGGAGAGCAGGAAGGGTGCATGTGAGAGAGACCCAGAAAACCAGGCTGGCAGTGCACCTGGACGACTCAAATGAAGAGTACAAATGCCAAACCTGGAGAGCAGAAGTGGGGAGCTTTGAGCAAACCTTCCTCCCACAGATTTAAATATGTTTCAGCACCCAATAGCACTACTTGAGATAACAACATTAAAAGGCAGGGGCTTTTCACCGCTTATTTTGAAAAACAGTTGTATTTTTCACATGGCTTTCAATCAGTGCAACAAAGTTCGGAGAATCCAGTCCCCCAGCCACCATTGCAAACTGCTTCCTGTTGCTGGTCCTGACGCTGCAGCAGCTGAGCCTCAGCTCTGTGGGGACCTGAACTTGTGCATGAACCTTAAATAAAACAAATATAATTCAGGGGTTGAGTACAAATGCAAATTTTCTAAAACTGTCCATGCCTTGATATAGAAGGCAGGATTTAGTCTAGATAATGTATGAGTGCCTGGGCAACTCCTGCTAGTCTGGGACAGGATTTCCGCACCAAAGTAGAAAAGGCTGGGTTGTCCCTGGCAGCAGCTTCAGAGAAAGTCCAAAGAAATTCCTACTCGCTCTTTCTAACAGGAGCCTGGGGAAGCAGAGATGGCCTGGCATGACCCAGCACAGGCCTGGTGAGACTTATTAGCCTGGTTTCAGCACTTCTCTGATGGTACAACTGCAGTTCTCGTCAGGGACACACCTCTGCAGCTGCAAACAGATGCCCCCAGGTTCCAGAAAGATGGATAAAGAAAAATAGGAGTGTAATTTATGCCACGTCTTCTTATCTCTTTTTATCGCTATTAGGATGCAAACGAGTCATAGCTTTAGTAAGCTATTATGTAAGTATCACATTAATTCTGTTCATATTTCCCCAAAGAAATCAGCAAATTGTTAGAACAACTTGGGCTCAGGCATCATGGACTATTGGCAACTGGAGTAAAATCACTTATCATTTCACAACAAACTTAGTCTGGTTAAGAAAGCAAATTTCTTCCAAAAGAAAGAAGCAACAGTAAGGAAATGGGCAGTGACAATCAAGAGCCATGAGAGGGTTTGGCAGAGAAAGCAAATTTTATTCAGCCCATTGTTTTCTGCATTAGATTTTCTGGAGCTGTTTGAAGATTCATTTGTTCCCATCCAAAATATTCTGTTATACAAAGCATTGTTCAACAGCAGGGAGAGACTCTGCACATTCACAGATGGAAACAGTCTTGAAGGAGTTCAGTATACAAATGCCAAATCCCTCAATCCTGTGAGCTCTCCATAGTCCCAGAAGATCCACCAGGGTGCACACCTCCCACTGGTGGCTGCCTTGTGTGACTCTTGCTGGATGATACATACAGATCTGTTTCATTGGAAGGAAAAACACTTTCAATGAGAAAATGTGGTGCTGCATCCATTTTGAATGCAGTAATAGAATGGACTGAAGGAGCTTTTGGAGGGCGTGTGAAATCCCCTTAGTGCAGCTTAGAATGATTCCAAGTGTGCCAGTGAAGTAGATCCACAGGGCCTCTGGCCAGCCCTGGCCCCGCCTCTCCTCATTGTTAAGTACCCTCCTGGGAAGAAGTAGCTCCTTGAATTCCTGTTTGAGCCGCAGAGGGACCTTCCTGACAACACTTCAAGCACTGGGCTTCTTCTGGCTGCAAACCTGGGGCCCAGAGCTGGTAGAAGGCCAACACTTGTAATGCCTGTGTTAAACTTGGGAACAGGAACAGGGCTCATTCTGTAAATAAAGTGAAATTTATCTTCACAAGGAATATTCCCAGCCATGAGCACTTTTGCTGGAGACAGGCTGATAAATACCAGGAATCTCAGACTGCCAGTTTTATTATTTGTTTCTTGCAGCAGATAGCCTAACACACAGAGGAGATGAAAGATGATGCCGTAGCATAGGGCTGCCAAAGGTGGCCAGCACACAGCCCCTTGCCTGTAAGCACTGAAAAAATACAGCCTCACACAAACTCCTCCATCTCCCCTGCAAAAGTTACCACCCTTGGACTGAAAGATACCATGGTGCAGTTCCCGTGGAGACAACCAGTTCCAACAGACCTGATGACATCCCTTCACAGTACACAGTAGAGCCCTGCTGCTGAAACACACTTTACCATGGGGTGCTGTAGTGAGGAGAATGGTAGGCAACAGACAGCCATCGGCTTCCTGTACCTGTCCTCAGGGAGCTGTTGGTCCAGTGGGTTTTCCCAGGGTTGTCCAGCCTTTTCCAGTGGCTTCCCCCCCATTTGCTCCTTGGACTCCCAGCAGTGTCCCCACAACCACCTCACACCTCTCAGACATGGGTTCACCATTTGATGGCACTGGGAGAGAGCAGGACAGAAAGGACTATGGTATAAAATATGAGAAATGTATCTTTGCCCAGGTTTTACACCTTTGGAGTGCCAAGGGAGAGTCAGATGTATAAAACCCAGAGCTGAACAACTAGCAAGAGTGTATCTTGCATAATACCGGCTCCAACAAACTTTTTTAACTGCTAGTTACCCTCTCTGTCCACACAAGGCTGTCCCCAGGCTTTCTCTTGAAATGGCATGATCATTACAAAATAAAAGAAAAAAGGGGGCATAAAAAAGCCCTTTCAAACCAAACAGCTGGAGGAAAATGTGCTCCTGCTATTCAGTGGCCAGCCAGATCACTCACAGTCAAAGAAACCGTTTGTCAAGACCCTCCTCAGCTTGATGGTGTTCACCCCAAAAGCTCCCTGCAAAGTGTCCTCCCACACCGGTGTGTTCTGGAGAGCCATGGCTTTCGCCCTCAACAGCTCTTCTGCTTTGCATCAACATGTATTTGCTGGATTAGAGAGAGGACATCATTCTTGTCTGTGCCATGTCTACTGTCTAGCCACAGTAGACCTCCTAGAGAATGATTGGCCTCTGTCTGTATTGAGTGATTACAGTCTCTCCTCTCCGATCCTCTGAGGAGTTTAAACCCTGATATATTTAAGACTTAATCCAGCAAAGCTCTTTGGCATGACTTTGGCTTATCCCTAACAGCTCAAAAAGCTCTGTTGGAACCATTAATGAGAGAAGCCAGTCTGAATTTTATTTCATTTAGGGTACATTCAGTTGATGTAGTTGGAGAAAGCAACAATTAAAAGATCTATGTTATATTACAGAAATTTTCATATCTTTATAATTCAGCTGCACCTGCCATTTTGCTTCACACATCTGCAATTCAGAGTTTACCTACAGCTAAGATGCTTCAGGGGCAAAGGGCAGGGAATGATGGGGGAGACAGGGATGGTGTTTAAAAATGCCTGAACCTATTTCATTAGCCTAAGACAGTCTTTTCCACTTCATCATCTATACTGTAGTTGCTGTACAGTGAAGCAGCTTGAGAACAGTTGCTTTGCATTGATAGGTCAATTGTTTCCCTTCAATTATGGTGATATGATGAAATATATAACCATCCTTTAGATTATATTTTTAAAGAGCAGAAGCTCTTTAAAACGTATTCTTAAATAACTATTAACCTCCAGCCAACCAAATTTCTTCACAATTTTGTACAAACAATGATTTGTTTCCAAGCTGGGATTTTATATACCGAGCTCCAGACTCAAGCATAATTCTGAAGCCAAGCTCAAACTTCCTGAAAATGAAAATTCTTTGTGAAACATAAACAAGCCTTTAACCATGACATGGAGAATAGGAACAAGAAGTGAGATCATTCTGCTGTGATAAGAATATTTTTTTCTCTGCAGTTGAATCATTGTTCTAGACTGAGTACGTGAAAATAAGTGGGTTGCCTTACCTTCCCTGTCTTAGATTTTGACAAGTAATTAAACATTAACAGAAGGTGGACTAAAATTAGCTCAAAATGCCACAGCCATATGATAATCCAGAAATAAAACCCATAGGCTTGCCCATTGCAGTTTAAATCTAAACCACAGGGAGACCAGGTCTAAAATGGTTCCCATCGTGTTAGCTGCAGATCTGTCAGCGTTGCTTGTCTTGCTGCTTTGACTGCTCTTCCACCGTCTGGAGCAAGTCCTTTCCTGATCTCACTTCCTCCAGGATCACAGTTCCCAAATATTACCCAGAGGTTTTCAGAGTCCTGCAAAGACTTAGAACTCTGGCAAAGGCAATGACCCCATAGCTGACATTCAGGTGCAAGGCCAGACATATGTCCCTCCCTAGCAACTCCAACTGGTGCTGCATCTTCAAGTTCAGCATGCTACATCCTGGCTTTGCCCAAAGGACAGAGCCAGGCTTTTTGCTTGGTGGTTAGAGAGCGAGTTGTCTCATTGGAGCATTCCAAGATGTTGGTTGCAGGAGCCTGCCTCTCTCCACCATTCACAGTAGGTGCCTAGCCAGGTGCTACCAGCATCTCCCCACAGCCAGGTCTCATGTCTGCCAAGATACCTCCAGAGGCAGGGAACACTGCCTCCAACAGCTTTGACTCCAGAAACAAGACAACAACTTCCACTGTGGGGCCAAGACAACTTTCTGTCTTTGACACAAGCGGGGGACTCCAAGAAAGCTGAGTTCCAACTTCGTAGGGTTGACGAGGTGTCAACAGTTTTGTTTTGAAGACACAGACAAGAAGACTGAAAATTAACTTACTGGCATGGAGGTTCAGGATCTCTTTGGTGAACATGTGCCCATGGATGCTTTCTTAGCCCCGACAGCAAGTCGGGTCAAGTCACGAGCATGAAGTGCTCACTGGAGAGGTGGTGCTGCTGCCAACAGCAACAGCGATGGCACTGTGACAGAGCATCCTGGGTCAGTGCAGCCCCTGGCAGCAAAAGGGCTGAAGCTGAATGCACCACCAAAGCTGAGCACTGCCCATCATCTGGTCCATTGGTACTAGGACATGAGCAAGGGTTGAGCACCAAGATCTAAGGCCTGCCTGCAGCCTGCGATGCCATTTACCAGTTAGGGGTGAAGCAGCCTCCTTCCCACCTACCTTGAGACTTTTTGTTGGTAAAACACAGGGTCTAACATGGCTTTAGCTCCTAGCTGGGAAGTGAGCAGCTGTCAGTCAGGAAGGCACACATGGAGAGCAGACCAGAGCACGTTGCTTGCCTGTGCTCACTCATACCTACTCATCCTCCCACAGATGAGCAAGAATAGTACCTGATCACGTTGCACATGTGGCCTGCCTTCCCCTGATAAAAGCATTGCAACTTTCAGCACAAATGCTGAAATACTTCAAAATTCCTCTTCCAATCCTGCAAATGGCAGGATCCTACATCCCTGTGTTTGTCAACAGTTCATTCATTCCTCAACAGAAGCAAACAGGACCAGTGCTACCTAGCTGTGTTCATCTTCAGGGCTCTGAGCACGTAACTGGGCTGCCCTTTTGTTGCATAGCCTAGAGTTAGGGGTGCCTATGGGATATTAGAGCAACAGACAATAGGACATGCAAGATCAGGCTGGGTGAAGCTCTGAGTAGCTTGATCTAGTTGGAGATGTCCCTGCTTATGCTGGGGGGGGGGGTTGGACAAGATGACCTTTGGAGGTCCCTTCCAGCCCAGACATTCTATGATTCTATGACACCTCCGATTCTGCATCTTCCTTCTAGCCTCAACCCACTGGTTGAGGATCCTCAGTCCATGCTGCCTGTCCCTGTAGGGTCCTTTTCCTACAGGGTTATGATGATACTTTGAAGGAGACACTTCTGAGTACTTGCCATGTGCAGCTCTGGTGATGTCAGTTCAGAACTCTTAAGCTACAAAAAGAAACCCTACCGTAATCCCATACTGTATTTCTTACCCACATTACACAACACCTTCAGCTTCCCAGAAACCAAAGTTTGGGTGTGCAGCTAATGTACTGCTTCCATCACTGGAGAAAAAAAAAACAGGGCCAAAGAGAGGATATGGAAGTCTCTGGGAGACTAGACTGGGCCCTGGGGAGGTAAGGAGAAAGGATGGCTGCCCAAGGCCTCTGGATCTAGGAGAGTCATGAAGATGTGTTCAGGAGGTGAAGGACCCACATACTACTCAGCAGTTGTGACCCAGGAGCCCATGGAACATGTCACCATTTATCTGGATGGGAGAGGAATAGACACCTGCCTGAAAGTGTTGCAAAAATATCTGGTCTTGCCTAATAGTCTACAGTTCATCCTTTCCTTATTTACCCTCCACCTCTTCCCTCACACATGCTCCTCTTGCATGTCCTTGAGAGCTAATGTTGCCTATGCACTGCACAGCTGCAGTTCCAAAACATCCTACTGTCCCATGAAGAGGCTTCTCCATGGGCATGGTAGGCAGTGCTTGGCAGGCCTCTGCAGCTGCAGGAGTCCTGGTTCCACTTGTGTTTTCCCCTTCAGCTTGACTTTCTGGAAGAAAACAATTTCATCCCCTCGCAGGCCCGTGCAGCCAAGAGTGTTCGCACCTCTGCAACTCGCTGGCTGCTGAGGATTTTGTGTGCTGTTACTGGAGAGGATTTTGACGTTCCTTTTCCATTTTGTTTTATTTATTTGTTTTTTTTTCCCCAACGGTTAAAAACCTTTCTTTCATGACTTGCTACACATTTTTAGTTCAAAACCTGAAAATGGTATGTTTGTCCCAGTGAGGGAGAGCATGAAGCGCTGGGATAACCTTGCCACTTATTGCCCCAGTATGTCTAGGGAGTAACAGCTTCTTAAACACATCTGCAGCTTGCTGACATGCAGCTTTACCCAATATCCATTTTATAACTATGTATACATCCTAGGCAATAGCTCCTGCTGCTGATTTGCTAACGCTGAGCTGGTTGGTGAGAAATCACAGGCACTGTGAAGAACCGTGTGGTCTAGTCCATGTCTTCACCACATTTAATGCAGAAATGGGGTTAGATCAGCACATCTGTCCAAGGATTTTCTGAGCCTCCTTTGGTGCACAATCATCTCCTTTGTCTTTCTCATGGACCCAAAATGGAGCTGACAGTGCAGAGAAAGAGCTTCCCCAGTGTGGTGTTATCTGTGCTCTGTGGCAGAGCTGAGTCCTGCCCTTTCTGGCTTCTCTGCACGCCAGGCAAGCTAAAAGGATGGGCATCACCACCGTTCTCTATCTGCATGCAGTGAGATTCATAATGTGTCCATGAGTCTCACAGCAGGAGGCACAGTCAAACATAGTACCTCATTGTCTTGTGTAGTATTGGTATATGCATGCCGGTAAACATCCATGCTAGTGGGCTGACCATGTGGTGACATTTTGGAAATGCCTTGTGGTTTAGTGCTAAAAAGATGAAGCCCAGGTTTCCACCTCAGGTTTAGTCCCCCATTATTTTGGTGTCCCTGACACAGGCCAGACAGGTTTGAATTCACAGACCACATGAATTCCCAGCATGAGTTTACCTGGAAGAAGACACTGCTATCAATTTCTGTGTTAACATTTAATTAATTTAAAATTTACAACATATCTTTGTAAAGGATCATGTTTGCTTATCATCTGTTCTAGACCTGTGGAGATATGGAGCTCTGTTTTTATTTACACAGAAGTTACTTGTGATAAACTACAAAACACCTGTTTTATCACGCAGGATATGGAGCATGTTGAAGCATGTCTGATTCTGATGCTTACATGCTGTAAAAAGCACTGCTAACAGAACCAAGCAGGAAAGATAGTGCATGAGCACAGATAAGGATCATCCATAATAAACAAGAAGAAGTGGGATTATAGCCTCGAAGAAAAAACTCCTCTACCCAAAGCTCCCATGACATGGCTGGTTCATCAGCAGTGAAGAGAGAGGGATCAAAGAAAAGTGAGAAATGTCACAGACCTACATGTGTGGAAAGGGAGGAGAACTGACTGCACCAGGAGAGGTTGTCCAGAGGCTGCAAAGATGGGCAAGTTGGTGAAAGAGGACATGGCTCACAGAAGCATATACTGCAGGCTGCCGGGTCTGGTCCTCCTGACTGCAGTGTGTCTGGACAGGAGTTACAGACACCTGAGGTACTCAGCACTGGGGGGGGGGCACAGCTCTGGGGCAGAGACTGCACTCAGGCCACCACCAACTTAGATGTCACGGGGCCACCAAGTGAGCATCCAACCCCCAAACCCAGGAACCTCTCCAGCTTCCCAAGTCAGAGAACTACTTGTACCTTAGCTGAACAGTTTAAAGAGGCCTCTCTGTGACATTTGCATGAGTGCTTCCAGGAAGTCCTCTTGAGGCAAGCAGTGCAAAGAGCAGCAGATCAGAACTGCTTGGTGCCCTCTACACTGCACTGCTCTTTGTTCCAACCAGCATGAGGGGATGACAGTCCCTGAGGCACTATCAGTAGTGTAAGCGTTTGTTCAGGGAGTTTAAAAGGTTTCCTTAGTATGACTGATCCCCTGGGTATGTAAGAGCTGGGGTAAGCTCAGCTGCTCTCCACTGTATCCCTGTGCAAATGGACAGGCACATGCAAATACCTGCTGAGGTGTTGCAATGAGAGAGACCATCCCTTAGAGCAGTGTAATGTCTGGATGTGCCTCAGTTCCCAACACTCGCACTCTGTTTTCCAGCATGTGGAAACCATGGTGTAGTTTGGGAAGAGGAAGAGAAGGAAGTCTGCATGTGATAGAATACCTAGGACACAAACCTAAACCCCGGACCTCGGATATGATCTCACATGCTGGTGTTAAGAACTGCAAACACATAATGCCCAGAAAATACAGTAGGTAGCAATTTCCCACGTGGCAAGTGATAGGCAACAGAGAAATTATGACTAATGTATTCCCCTGTCAGATCCTCCCCAGGTCATGGGGAATGGATCTGTTGGGGAGTTTGGACTGTAAGAAGGAGGGTTTGGATATCTCTGCTCTGCTTTGTCCTAAGATACATGGCAAATCAGTCATGATACCCACAGAACTGCCAGGTCTGACCCAGAGTCTTACCCAACCTTGAGGTGACTAGCGAGCGCTGCAGCTCCTAGCAGGGTCCCACCACCCAAAGCCAAAGCTCAGTCACTGTGCTGCTGTCACAGCATCTACACTGTGGCTACTTCGGTTGTTTGAAAGAGTATGAGAAAATGGCCCCACCACTTCTGTTGGATGGCATGGGGGGCAAAACCAAACAGCAGCACAGGAGATCACATAGGAAATATGGCTAATGGCATGGTGTTGCTGAGGGGCTTTGGCCCAGGGTATGGGAGGCACAGTTGAGTCACTCCCACTGACCACAATGGGAAAGAAGACAGGGTCCAGAGCTGTCTAGAAGAGGTTAAAAGAGAGGGGGCCATCAGCTGATGTAGCTAAATGACTCCCGTCTCTCCACTCCTCATCACTTAGGGCTTCACCCTCAGTAGGAACTAAGCCAAAGGCCATAGTTCTCTACCTCTAGCATCTGCATGGATATCCCTTTCTGAAATGTAAATCATGTGGCTCTTAAAGCAAGTTCTTTGATTTTTCTCAAGTGCATTTAGTGCATGACTCTTAAATGGTATACTTCTGCACTTGCAAATAACTTCCTACACAATTACTGGGTGCAAATGAGGATATAGTCTGTAGATGATCAATTACTTGATTGCAGCAAATCATGTTGGTAGATGTCTGTGTAGTCTCACTTGAATCCACAAGGAGCTGCAGGTCCAATTATTGGTCATATTAAAATTATAACATGCAAAACAGGAAGCAAAGTAGAGGATGCTTAAAAAATTGGAGACAGCATTTTGTGGGCGGCAGTAAACCAAGTCTGCTACTTTCTCAACCCCTACATGTAGGAACTATTACTCATTTAGATACTGGCTGTTGCTTAGATTTAAGTGCCTTTTTTGTCTTTGCGCTCTTTGTAAAAAATAAAAATGTTGCATTATTATATAAAATTAATGGTACTTTTTTTTTCTGGTTTTAATGTGGTTGTGGTTTTCTCTAAAGAAAGTGATATTTATTAGACTATGACTACCTCTCAGCTAAGGCTTTTCTTTCTGTGCACTCTCCTTCAGTATACAGTATTCTCAAATACTTACACAAAACCAGAGGCTAAGGACTGCACGTCTCAACTTGTAGATACATACTTACCTTATGCAAGCTAGTACTGAACCAAAAAGCCCTTAAAAATTCTCTCAAGAAATCCCACCTTTTTTTTAATTGCTAGGTCAATAATATCTCAAGTGCAATCACTTTTAAAAAAAAAAAAAATAAATTTAAAAAAAAGCGTGTTCCTTTGATACATAAAATACCTTCTGCTCAGTAGATTACTCTGAAAGTGAATATGAAAACACAAAGCACCATTTCTTGTGTCCTGAGCCAAAGTGTGAGTGATACTTCACAGCTATAGGCCCCACAGAATGATGTGTCTTGGAAGAGCCTGGTTGCCTTGGTGCTGTGCCTCCTTGACTGTGCTGGAGTGCCTTGGCCGCATGAAAGGTTGCCTGTTTCTTTTAAAAACCACAGTAGCACACAGGAGAATCAGATTCTCTGAGTGAGAAATGGCTTATGAAAGGATAGCAATTACTTCTTTCCAGAACATTTTTTAGGGAAAAAAAATAACACGAGGTCAGAAGTTTACCTCCGAGTACAGCTTTTTGGCCAAGGACAGAGCAGATTCAACCCACAGGGATTATCACATTATGTGGTGTGTGGTGCCAAGCCCAGCAGCAATACCACACCAGCCTGACTCCTACCCACAGTGCTCCAGGCAGAGCTGAGCCCTCCTTGCAGAGGAAGAGACCAGCACACTCAGTAACACACTGTTCAGCATTACTCCCATAGCAGTAGCTCACAGAGGCCTCAGAGTCTCTTAGACATGAATATTAGGGGGTATTTACAGATGTGAGGTGTCAGTGTGTCACTAAGACTCCTGTTCAGCTAGCAGCTGTCTGTAAATAACTGCCTAGGAGAGACCTTTTCATACTTGAGCCATAATAACTAGCACACAGAAAGCCCCAAGTGCAGCCACAGAAAACCATGCTACTTATTGCAAAGAACAGGAAGGACACACGGTCACTCTGAACATTCCTCTCCAGCTTCCCCAACTATGCTGCCCTCTCAAATGATTTTCTACAAGGAAATCTTCTCCAGGAAACTTGCCATTAAAAGAAAAGACAGCATGTGGGTGTAACCCATCATTTGGAAGATATTTATAAATCTCCTGCTAGAGATTTGTACGGTTGCACTCAAGACATTAAGCAGCCCTAGCTCTAGAGACTGAGTAGAAAGATGGCAATAACACACCTTGGGAAAGATGTGAGGTGGCAAAAATGAGTTTCACACTTGCCTCGGACTTCCATATGTGCCTAAGCTTTTCCTTGCTTTAGATAATGCATCTCTTCCAGTATGCATGGAGCTTCTGTTCTACACAGAGGTGTCTGCTCTCCCTCTCCCTCCCTGTACATGTATTTGTTAAATACACAGGCACATTGCCATATCATCCCTATTTGGCCCTCTGCTGTGACATTCCAGCTAGTGCTCTGACCTCAGAAGACAGAAGCAACTTCCTGGGATGGTCCCATCTGCTCTGAGTACTGTTGTCCTTCATTACAGGATCTAGCACTTGCTTGAAACAGGTAAATGTTCAACAGCTTGGCAGGTCAGTATTTTCATAGAATTATCGTCAGCCCTCTGAATCCTGATGCTTAATGACCGTTCTCTGGCAACCTCTGCCTTCAGTGGTTCTGCCTTCCATTTTCGTATTGGAATAGCTAACTCAAAATAAAATGGGATCCATTAGCCATTTTCCTATTACAGCTGTTCCCACAAAAACTAAAAGCATGCAGAATTTGTCACAAACTTTTACAGTAAGGACATGGAATCATAGAATTGTTTCATTTGGAAAAGACCTTTTAGATCATTGAGCCAAACCGTTCATCGAGTTCAACACGACACTGTGCTAGAAACGATTGCCCAGATTGAACCTCCATCCCTGTCAGTTTTCAAGGCTCAGCTAGACAAAGCCATTGCTGACCTAGTCTAGCATTGGACAAGAGTTCCATTTTGAGAAGTAGTTTTAACTGGATGATGTTCAGAGACTCCCTCCAAGAAGGCAGAGTTAGGTTGATTGTTGGACTTAAAGATCTTGAAGGTCGTTTCCAACCTAAACGGTTCTAGGATTCTAAGCAGTATTTCTTATCTCCTATGAATTGATGTGTATACAAAAATAAAATCTATATGCACATTCTCTATAGAAGCCTCTGTCAGTTGTCTTGACACTACACCCAAAATGTTTCTTTTCAGTGGAAGTAAATTGGGCAAGAATGATCAGTTGTGTTAAAAGAGAGGTGGCAGCTGCTGTTCTACTAACACAGTATGATCGTGAATGAGTAATTGCACCATCCTTGTAATCCTGTTCTATCTATGGAGATATTTGATTGTTTTCTAATTACTTTCTAATCAGCTTATGTGAAGTAAATTGTAAGCAGGAAACCTCAATAGGAACCTCAGCAATAAAGCAGGAGAAGATGCATATCTGCATCTCAGTTTTGCAAAGGAATTTAGCTTGATTTATTGGATGTGGTTTGCACTACCTCATTCCTTGCACAAGCATGTGCAAAGTGGCGGAAAAGGAAATGTGAAATCTGGCCATTCCCATCTGTAGTTGAACACAGCATCCATCCACATCAGCCATGAGAAGGCACAGTCTTTCCCAAAGCAGCGTGTGTTCCCACCCTGGCTCCATGCTAGGCTGACGTTCAGGTCCGCTCTGTCTAAGGGGGCGGGGGGCTGCCACACAAAGACAGTGCCAAAGGATACTTTTTCCAATTAAGAAAAAAAAAAAAAAAAAAAAAAAAAAAAAGCAAAACAAAAAAAACGCTACAAAAAAATTTTTTTACAAAAAAAAAAAAAAAAAAAAAAAAAAAAAAAAAAGGCAAGATAAATCACCTCAGACTGCCCTGGCATTAATTTATCCTTGTCTATGGTTAAAACTGTTATTGGAGATTAAATGCTGAGAAAAATCCCCCATGAAGGAAGTTTGAAAAGTATAGGGGTTTGGAAAATAATTTTAAACAAAAGTCCTCTCAGGCAGGCTTTAAGGTAGCTATTTCTCTTTATAAATCCTAGAACAACCAAAATACTTCTTATTCCTCCAATTCCACATAGCAGTAAAGGCCCATCTTAGTTTCTGTCTGTTTGAAGGACTCAGTGTAAGTGGAAGAAAGTTCTTTGCCACTGAAGAAAAGTAAAAGGTCTGTATTGAATTGCTAGTTTTCCTAACTCCACCTCTAAGAATAACATTTACAGTAAAGCACATACAAAGACACTTCCTATAAATATAGTACTAAAGACAATATTTAGTCAGTCATTGGGAAACGGACAAAGGATTTTCCACTAATATTATTGTAGCTGTTAAAGGTTTACCTTCTGGTTCTTATAAAAAGATTTGTATAGCGCTTTAAATTTATAAAGCCCTTTTTGAACATAGGTAAGACATTCCTTAAAAAAGTTATGGAAGACAGATGCCAGAGGAGATGCAGGAGGAATCCTTGGAAATAAATAGGGAATAAAGTCCTAAAAGCATGAGTTAAGTCAATATCAGTGCCCTCAAAAACTCAAAGCTGATTCTTCTGCTTCTTGCATTAGCTCAAACAGATACTAATCAATTTCTTGAGGGACCTGATTTCTGCTCAACACCAATAAAAGCATAAACGTCCTACTTTTTTTCATTCTGGCACCAAAAAATCAGAAATCAGCAGTGGGTAGTAATCTGATGACTAGATTCAAACCAGAGATTCAAAACTGAGTATGTTCAAAACCAAACCAATATCCTGAACTGAAAAAAAAAAAAAAACCAAAACAAAACACAATTTTGTGACAAAGACCATTTCTAAAATGGGTTTTTCCAGAATTAAAAATCTAAACAATGTTTAGAGATTCAATTTTCAGTTCTGTTTTGGATCCAGACTTCTGAGCTAGACCAACTACACTATGATTTAAGGATGCCTTTCATGCTGTTCCATGGTTGGTGAGACTTGGGAGTTCAGTGCTGCTCAACATCTCTGAGCTAGTGCAAAACAGTTGCAGCATTCTGCAGAATTAACAGTAGAAATGTTTGTTAGACATATATTTTCTGTATATATTCTCTCTTAGTGGATTTTGCTGTTGTAGCAGTTCTTTGAAATGCTCCTTTGAATTTTAGATAAATCAATGAACCAGTAAAACTCCATTCCATGAAAGCTTATTTAAAAGTCTCAGTTTTAAAATCTCTAGAACACAGCTGTCAAGCTTCATGATTTATTCTTGGGGCCTGGCTTAGGCCTTTGGCTGGGAAACTTTTTATCCAACTCAGTTACTTTAAATATGAAACTCTGCTTGAGCAATCACAGTATCCTCCAACAACAGGGAAGGAAATAAAGTGCTCCAAATAAGCAAGCAAACAAAGACTGAAAGAGAGATTAAGAGGGAATGAGATCCCTGAATGTGCCTTTTCTGCATCCAAATCATGATCTGAAAGCCACACTTCAGTTTATAGCAACCTTTGCACAGCTCTCACTTACTTCCAAACTGGCATCAGCAACTCACAGTGACGATCATGTTCATTTTCTGGTGCATCAGTATTTCCTGAGACCCTGAAGGTTACCATGCAAGTCTGCATGGTAGATAAAAAAAATATAATAAACATTGTCAGAGCCCCTTGGATAGCTCGCTTCCTTTATTAACCTCTTTGTCAGCGGGACCCCTGGCCAGCATTCAGTAAAGGCAAATATTCAGAATTTCTCATGGGAAAAATGTTGGCTTTTCTGACAATATTAAGAAAGAATATTAATATAATAATAATTCAAATCTGCACATTGAGGCCAAGCTCTTTTACAGCTCTGTGGTTATCTCTGAGCTTCTCAGACTCCAGATTTTCAGTTGCATGGAGCAAACACCTGTGTGGTTTTGGCACTCTACCCTGCTAAAGTGTGGGAAGTTGAAAGACTTCCAGGCACAAAACCTTCCTCATCATTTCATTATCAAATGCATCCTTCACATGTAATACTTTTCTAGTTGTCCTAAGATCACTGCTTCTTCCTTGGAGCTTTCCAGCCAAGGAGGGTAAGAGTGGTGCCACTTGCTGACAGTGATGCTACCTGCTTCCCCACCACTGTGCCTCCTGGACCCCTGTGTTACACCTCAGCTGCAGACCCACCTCCTCAGTGGTGGGTCTGGATTCATGGCTGGCTTTTAGGAAATTATCTAGCGTGAGTAGTCCAGGACAAATGATGTCATGGCTTGCTTCAGTCATTTTAACCTGTGCCTTTCTTCCGACCTTCTTCCAAAAAAAACAAGAGGAAAACATTAGAGGGATGAGACACACAGAGCAAGCAGGTGATATCTACCTAGGGCTGAAATGTGGACATTCAAAAATGGAGAGGATCCTGGCTTACACAGCAAGGTGAGGGGAAATAGCAGAGATATGACACTCCAACAAAGAGAGTGATGGGTATCAGGCTGTAAAACAAGTGTCTGGTGAAACTAGTAGATGGATTTTTTGTAAATAACCTTGTCAGCACTTCTAGTTCCATATATCCTTGGGAATCCTTTTGCAGTATAGTGATTTAACTGAAAATATTCTCCAGTCTAGTGGGTCTAAATAACAAGGACAACTAGTATACTTTAATTAAAATCATAGTTTGGGTTGGAAGGGACCTTTAAAAGTTATTTAGTCCAACCCTCCCTTGCAATGAGCAAGGACATCTTCAACTAGATCAGGTTGCTTAGAGCCCAGTCCAACCTGACCTTAAATGTTTCCAGGGATGAGCAATCTACCACCTCTCTGGCCAACATGTTCCACTGGTTCACCACCCTCACTGTAAAAAAATCGTATTCCTTCTATCTAGGCTGATGTACACTATTTTATTTTAAAATCATTACCCCTTGTCCTATGTCCATGTCCTAGACCTTGGGCAACCTGCTCTAGTTGAGAGGTGTCACTTCCCATGGCAGAGAGGTTGGATTGGGTGAAATCTAGGATCCCTTCCAGCCTAAGCCATTCTATGATTCTATCACTACAGGCCCTGCTAAAAAGCCTGTGCTCATCTTTCTAATAAACCCCCTTTAAATACTGAAAGGCTGCAATAAAGCCTCCCCTAGAGCCTTCCCTTCTCTAGGCTGAACAACTCCAACTCTTTCAGCCTGTCTTTATGGGAGAGGTGTTCCATCCCTCTGATAATTTTCATGGTTTCTCTGGACCCACTCCAACCTGTCCCTGTCTTTTCTGTACTGAGAATTCCAGAGCTGGACACAATACAATAGGTGGGATCTCGTGTCTCATGTCTCATGAGAGTGGAGTAGAGGGGAAGAATTACCACCCTTGACCTGCTGGGTCAATAAATTAGCATTGATGTATTTGTAGACAAGACACCTGCTAATGTTAAAAGTAAGAGTGGAGGAGAATTCAAAGACCAAATCTGTGTTTAAGGTTGACTCATGGTTTATATGAGTAAGGGCAGTAATTAGCCAAAGTTTAGCTTCTCTTGTTCATATTTTTGGAGCTGCAAAAGACATTTCTTATAGTATTCTACATCAAAACAGGAACAACAAGGACAGTCTCAAAAACAAGATTTACACAATTTTTTTTTATAAAATTCACCTACCATTCAAAATCTCTGCAGTGTTACTAGGTGATCTGCCAGCCTCCACAATCAGGAGCTACTGCTCAGAATCCAAGCCAAGTCTGCAAAAGCATTTTGGTGTCTGAAGATGCAGGGAGCATCTAGCAAGGCTAGATTAGCAGACATTAATTCAGACTACAATTTACGATAACAGCAGCCATATGCCAGGATGCTTTTAAAATTCAGTGAAGAGATTTTCTGCCTTTTAAGACATGGTATAATTGAAAACCTGGACATTTTGGTGTCTGGGAAGATGCTCAATTTAGCAGGGCCTCTGGCAAGCACCCGTACATTCCTGGAGATCTCACACTGCAGACCCTAGCTCAGGCTGCACAAAATGGAAAGAAACTCCAATGTGACTTAAAATTACCTTTGAACCTGACTTCCAGCTAGTATTAATTTCCCCTTGCTAATGAGTCATGTAAATGAGCCCTGACTGTGCATGTAAGACACATGAACATCCTATTTCTTCTGCTGCATCTAGAGTTAGGTGTTGATTTTATAATTACATGTTTATCACACTAAGAAGCAAAGAAAATAACTGTTTTTCTGTAAGTCTAGCAGTATAAAATTAAGTTTGTGTTTCTAAAACTAGTGATTCTAGAAATATCGAGAACCAAAAAGCACATATAGAAAAATCTTCCCAAAAGAATTGTCCTGTGCTTCTTTTTTTTCTTCTATGAACTATTTCTTTCACTGTTTTTCCCAAGACCTTTGTAAAGGTACCTGCTGTCACTTGGTCAAAAGGTTTGGTATTCACAGCAATCTAGTTCTCTTTGGGATTAGCTGACAAGGGTGTTGGATTTCATTTAATAGTCATCAGAGAGATTCAAGTAACTCTATTGCAATGTTGAAGACGAGTAAGTTCCTTTAGGTTGATTTTGACTCTATGCCAGTTTTGAGAATCTTTCAAGTTTGATGAAAAGACACTTTTGCCTCCCTGGAAACACTTCTTGTAATGCCCGAAGGAGCCTCCAAAGTGCAGTCAGTTGGTAACGTTTATCCAGATCATTGTACTTAGCCAGTTTTTATTCATCCCTTTCATCACAAAACCTTGATTTTTACATGGTGCTACAGGGGAGACCTGTTTCTTACTCATTTTCTACACCTTAGCTTGAAGAAGCAGCATGCAGCAATGCCTTTACATAGGTGTTGCTATTGAAGGCAGACCAAGAGGGATCACCAGTTAAATATCAAGTGTTCTACTCAGAGAGGAATCCCAAAACAAAAACCAACCAACCAAACAAACAAAAAAAACACCAAACAACAACAACAACAAAAAACAAACAAACAAACAAACAAACAAACAAAAAACACCAAAGTGTTCCATGTTCATCTTTTGTCAAGTGCATCCTTGTGCAACCATTTACAGTCATACCAACTTACCTTTTAGATATATTTTATCCTGTCCCAGAGGTAGAGAAGATTTTACATCAAAAGAAGCCATAAATCTGCAGCCATCCTGACTGCAATTTTCATATCCCTGGTGACTGTGCATAGTACTCTTTCATTCATGAATTCCAGAAAATTACATATATATCATATCTTTCTTTTGCATTTGCCCCTTTGTAGAGGAACCACCAACTAGGAGAGGAAGTCTTAAGCTGTGGGCAGTAAATGTCAACTGCCTTGGGGAAAACTGGATGATTACATCGGTCTGGCTTTTTTCCCTGTCCCCAGCTGATAAAATCATATTACAAAATAGCTGCAATGCCTAGAAATTTTCCCCCAGTATCATTTTGTCCTTCAAGCTGTGGACACTATTCTCAGAAGACTATAGCTGAAAGTGGAAGAAACAAAACTAGTTTTCATGGAAGTGTCTTCCCATGCTATGAAGCTCTTGAACCTCTGGGGAGACCTGGCTTTTATGAAGTCACTCTCAGGATTCCAGTTCAGAGTATCTCAGATTTATTTTCTTCAGAAATTGCATTTCAAGACACTTAGCACTGGTGTATTACATGTTAGGTACCTTACAGCTGTGCATGGGATCATGTAGTTTGGATAAGTCACCTGTGAGGCCAATGACCATAACACCTTGCTACTGTATCCAGTACTTTGACTTGAAATGTGTAAACCACTTTGGGAGCAGAATCAGACCTGTGTCTTTGCTCCCACTGATAGCCATACGCTACTCCTTTTGCACACTTCCCTCCATCACTTGCCTATTTTTTTCTTGAATAAGTAGTTTCTGTAATTCTTTTTCATGAGAACATTAACCTTTTAATGAAAGTTAGGTGTGCCCTTGGAAAGCATTCCAGAACTGAGCATTCTTCCTTGCAAAGACACCTGGTTCTTTTTCCAGTAAGCGTGGATATCAGTTCAGATTTGAAATTCTTTGTTCTGCCAAAGCTGGAACACATTGGGAATGAGAAGAAGCAAAACCTGAGGCATCCAGGAAAACTCTTTTTTTTTTTTCCTATTAAAAACTGAGATGCCAGGAAGGTTTAGCTGAGCAGAGAATTTCAAAATGTTTGGGGATTATGTATCTAAATTATGCTTAAGTCTGAGATGAAGTGCATAGGTCTATGTTTGGATGTAGCTGTTAAGACCATGGGAAAATTTATGAGTGTCAGCCCTGATGCATAAGGATACTGGGCACTTCTGTATTAGACAGCAACTTGATGATCTTAAAGAATACCTTAAGAGAAAATTTTGGTGCCTGAAGAGATAGATATAATCTGGGAAGTAAGGCTTTTTGTAGATCTAAATATTTTCTTGCCCACAGTTCAAAACTCATACAGCTTATCCGTTACACAGCTCATACGAAAAAATATTCTGCAGCAAAGATCCAACATGCTCTGTTTTCAAGACAGTGTTACCATGACTGCATTGTGGCTGATTGCTTCAAAATATATAGTATTTAGTATATATATTTGCTAGTATGTATATAGTATATACTTGCGTACATGTATGGAGACGCAAATACTCACACACGCATGCATGCACACATACATATGCACTATCAGATTTAAAGATACCACCACTGGTATTTAAATATACTACTACATCATATATCTCAGCCTAGCTCTCACCAACAACTAGAAAAAAACCAAGTTCTGGAGTGACAGAAGGATCAAATCAAATTAAAGAGTCAAATTCTCAAGTAATGAAAGCTGTCAGAGTTATTATACAAAGATTGGGTTAATATATCTGAAAGGATGTCAAATTTCAGGGAAATCTTTGAATATCATGTTATTCTCTCTAGGTCATAATATTTCTCCAAGTATGCAATTTCAGACATACTCCTTATCTTGAGTAATTAAAAGACTGTAAGCAGCATTTCATTTCTTTTAATTTATTTTTCCAGTCCTCCCAATACTTGTATTATCTCTGCTCATCCACCACTCCACCTGGCAGTCTTGGTCTACTGATGATTCCTACTCTGGCTATTTGCATTTACAATTCAGCAGCATGTAAAGTCTCCGTAGTAAACTCATACTTGTTTCAGTACAACTCTTCAGCATATTAATATGCTGAGTATGGCTAAGTCTACACCAGCAATATAGCCTGCCCTATGATTCCCAAAAGAATGTTCAATTGCCCTGGGTCGTTACACAAAATTTATTGGTTCTTTGAAAACTTGAGGAAAAGTCTTGAGTTTTCTGGGGTTGTGTGCTCAAGAACAGTGTCCTCATACTCCTAAATTTCTTTCCTTGATTTACAGAGAAACGGATAAAATTATTTTCCTGCACTTTTCTGTTGACACTATAGATCTGACTGCTGCCTTTGACCACCTAAAATGTTTTGTTGCAAGCATAAAGGAGTGCAAAAAGCACCTGCATCCACTTTACTACTATTTATCAAATTGCATAGCTGCATTCTGAAAACGTTTAGGATGCTGTGGACCTCTGTGTGTAATACCATGAGTAATGCTGCTTCAATTGAATAATGACATCATCAAAGACAAAAAGTATTTTGTATGATCGGTATTTTACTTGGGCCACAAATGAAGTCTTACACAAGTTGTGATCACCATAAAATTGAAAAACCTAATCCTTAGAACACTTAGAATCTTTAGAAGTCACAAAGTACACAGCGTTCTAAAGAATAAGCCAGACTCTCAATTACGACATGAAAGGAACACATAATTTGTCTACAAAAAGGAACCCTTGTCCCCAAAATTTGTATGGTACTATAAACACATGGAGCACCACATGGACCTTTAAACTAGATTCGAAGGGGGGAG
>NW_008602277.1:0-18021 GCF_000691845.1 Merops nubicus | reverse complement strand
GGCAGCGCTGGCGACCGGCCTTTTGGGCTCCCAGAAATCAGGGGAAACGTTTGTGTGCTTTCCCCGCCCCCCTCAAAAACAGCCCCAGCCCCACCGGGGCTGCCTTGAGACAGCGCCGAGCTCCAGGAGGAGGCAAAGGGGTCTGGGAGGGGAGAGCTGCCCGGGTTACCCAGCCTTCTGTGGGGCCAGAAATCTGTTAGGTGACAATAAAATCGATAAAACGATGGGAGCATCATGATTAGCAGCGATTAATCCCTTCCCAGGAGGGGTTCTGGAGAGGAAGGGCGAAATCCTGAGTCTAAGCAGTGTAGATCTTTGTGAAGACCTATTTGGAAGTAATAACTGACAATTAGTGTTTTTCTGGGTTTAGTTTCATAAGAGCATAAATATTATACATGCGAGATTAAATAAATATTAATGTTACAATATGGCGTATTCCTGCCAGTCTTTTACCTCAGTTAATCATTGCTCAAGGCCTCCTCTGGTTGTTGCAAATGTGTGGAAGGCAGGGGTTTAATGACCAGTACAATCTTCCTCGTATGTGTGGTTTGTTTTGATTTGTCTTTCTGTAAGCAAAATCCTGTTTCTGTGATCATGCCAGAAGAAAAGCCAATAACAGCAGGTGGCTTCTATGCTGGGATGTCCAAGCCTGCCTTTGCAATGAGTAACAGGCCCAGGAGAAGCTGTCTCCGAGGCCCGTTATTCAGCCTTGGCTTTGTATGCAGTTACAAACACAACTGCTATTGGCTTTTGCATTTTAGTCATTGTCCCAGAGAAACCCACACCATGGTAAAAAGTGAGCATGTTTTGAAAAAAATGTTCAGACACCCTATAGTAAAAGCGAACTGTCTCAACCCTGCATGCTCATGTAGTAGTTTCCATGTCCTCTGGGGTCTATCTGCTGTCTGCAGAAATGAAAACTGTTCTGGATAGGGTTCTTTGGTATACCTGCTGATGTCTCTAAATCAAGGTGGAGAGAGGAAAAAATAGACCTCCCTTCCCCTCTGAGGCCAGCAAAGCCCAGCATCTCAGCCTAGAACCAGGGAACTGAGGATGAATGGAAAGGACTGTTGTGCCTGGGGAGGTCCGTGCAGACGGAGTTACAAAAACCTACCCTCTGTCTTGGAACAGCTAGACAGGTGCTGAGAGGTTTTTGAGTGGGGTCTGGGACAGCAGAGGAAGGAGCTGGTACATCCACAGCACTTGCTGTGGAGTAGAAATGTATCTACATTGCTACCTGCAGATGGTTCATTCATTAGAAAAATAGTTTCCAAAGAGGCTTCAATAACTCTCTTTAGGACAGCATGTAATTTCAAAAAAAAAAAAAAAACATTTTATTTTAGATTCCAAGTACCCTTTTAATGTAAAATAATTAAATTTGATCTGCAACAGAACTGATATATGGACAAACTTTTACCTGGTCTCAGGGCAAGTGTGATCAGAAACCATTCTGGGTACTGGCCTCTCTTTGTTCCCAGCTATCACAACACAAAGACAAATTTGATTTCTCTCTTCAGTCTGGCTGCAGATTGCGTGACACCCATTGGCTCGGATGAGTCTGTAACTGCCTTCAGATCACAGACTCGATGGAAGCCTCAGATGTAGCACAACTGTTGGCAGCTCTCCTTAAAATTCTGTTGCTGCCCCCTCCTTTCCCTCCAGCGGACCGCGACCCAAAAGGCCTTGCACAAACCAGAAAACCCACCAACCCCACGTCAACATGTGCTCCCAACTTAAGGAGCGCTTGGCAGACCGCGTCAAGGAGCGCCACCTTGTGACGACTACACGGCGTCTCCTCTTCAGCTTCCCTGGCACCGCGGAGCACAATCCCGATGCCTGGTGCGTAGGCTAGTAGCAGGCACAGAAAACTGTCTCCACGCTGAGCTAGGTCAGCTCCAGCAGGACTTGTTAACTTCATGCCATACAACCATGGCAATGCCACACAATGCAAGATGCGCTGGGAATTCTGTGGACGTGCTCAACTGATTCGATGGGCAGGCCTTACTAGATTCTGCCCCATGCTAGCCCTCCAGCTTTCAGAATGACTCTCTGCAGGGTCACATGAGTGTCTTTGCAGTGTGTTACTTATGTCTGAGGTTCTTGGAGAGTTTATTGACTCTGTTGCAGCAGACCCCAGCTGACTCGGTGAGTGTGTGCACACACCGAGCGATTCCTGCACAGCTGGAAGCAGAGACGTGCGGGTAGCTATGCAAGTGCTAGACAAATCTAGCAGAATGAGTGCTGAGCCCTGGAGACCAAATAAACCTTGGACTTGAGCTGACCTTTGCAGTAGGCATGAGCGTGCGTCTGAACTGTATTCACTGGGTTTTACTTCGGAAACTATTTTGTTCTGGGGTTTTGTTTGTTTGAGTAATTATTACACTTTCCCATTGCTCCAGACAATAAACTGCTGATTAGAACAAAAACTTGACTAACTTAAGATACTTCAAGTGTGCAAGATTGCTGGGAATGAAAATTTTCCTGGCTGAGCCAGCTGGACTGGTAGAGGAGAAAATGTAATGATGCTCTTCAAGCTCCACCCAAACAATCACTTGCATGAGATCCCATCCAGAATAAAATGTGCTTATATACTTCTCAGTGTCCCAATGGTCTATCTGAGAATTGATCCTCTTCAGTGTGGCATGGTGATCTCCAGGGGCAACACTGTCCTTGTGGGACATAGACCATTTTGACTGGGAGAGAAAAATGTGACTATATTCTAAATGCACCTGCTTAGAACAGCATCACAGTAGCAGCATCAAAGCAACTTCTCCTGCACTGTAATTTGTGTAGCTCTGTAACTGTCTATTCCCTGTTCTAGTCCATAGATTGACACGTGTCTTTGTTTTTCCCTTGGGAATGGGAACAGTACTTGCTTCAGTAGTGTTGATTAGAAAATAACTCTTACTTTCTGTTGGACTGCTTCTCAGCTGGAGCAATTCCCGATTCAGTTGTTAGCTGCACAAGCACTTTTGACAGTGTGATGGAAAGGGAGATGAGAGATCTGAGGGTGCAGCTGGAAGCACAGAGGACACAGGGCCTGTTCAGATCACATCAGCTCTATTACCAAATGCCAAGTCTCATGTTCTTCTAAGGAAATTTTTGTTGATTACAGTGTTATAATTACACAAATATAGCTGTACTGGGAAAGTCCTGTGTGAATACTTAATTCTATAACTTTAATTTAGTTTTTTTTTCTGGGACCAAAAGTTGCCTTTTTCGTATTTTCTACACCAAATTAGAAGTAGCTGCCCAAGGAAGTACATAGCTATGTTGTTTTTCTTTCCTGTGCTTTAGATCCAGCTCACAGAGTCTTATTTAAGAACCAGAATAATTAACCATATTGATATTTCAGTTATCATCACCAGGTGTCTGAGTGTTGCAGAGATGAATGGGGCTGTTCCCACTTCTCAGAGGTAAATTGTCAGGCTCTCCGTGCTCTTGTGGGCACCTCCGCGCACCCTTTTTTCCAATTAGTATTTTAAAGGTTTTCATCATAGCTGTAATGATTGGAGAATTCCCTCCTGCATTGCCATGGGAGCAGGGGTGTTTAGGGTAGGGCTGCACCCCTGAGCCTGGTCCAGGGACCCCCTCGCACCCCCCTGCCAGTTGCTAGGCAGCCGGCGAGCTCCGTGCGGCAGAGCCAGCACATGCCAGCCAGGCATTGCTAAGCAGCCAGAGCTGCTGGAGAGCACAAAAATAACACGGTTCAAAATTGCTGTTTTGAGAATGCACAAGATAAGAGCAGCATGAAAATAAATAGTTCTACTGTATTTTGACATGACCTTTCTCCTTTAATATATTTTCTCTTGCCAGATTTGCCTTCTGTCTCAACCTCATTTTTCATAAAACTCTCTCCTCTTCATTCCCCCTGTGTGCTTATCTTGGCTCCTCAGCAGTGCTCTGGTGTCATCTGTCCTTCCTGTTCTCTCACCTCTACTACCCTTTTCCCAGTCTGTCACCTCAGTTGTTCCCCTCCCATGTTCCACTGGATACTCACTCCTTTGGCCTCTTTCATTTTGGTCTTCACTCTTTCATCTTTCTCAGCTCAGCCTCCAGCCACCAGGTTGCCTCCTGACTTTGCCTTTCCATTTTCACTGCATCCAAGAACTCCTCCCACATCTTCTGTTCCCAGCTCCAGATCTAGGTCCTTTCTGCTCCCGTCACCTCCAGCTTCCCATCACAAGGAAAGCTGATCTCCTTAATCCCTCAAAATGCTGCCAAGGCAGAGGAAGTATCCACTGCCCTAAAAGCATGGGAAAAGAGGAGGATCCAGACTCTGGTGATGCAGACGTACATATGCAGAACCTCAGGAAAGCCCGTTTCTTTCTTCCTAGACCTAAACCAGGTACCACAGGTATTGTGTGACAAATGACAAGATGGCTTGCTTCCTTCACCAACAACAAAGGAGGCTAAACTATTTTGTAACAAAAACGTTTTGAGGAAAGGCTGGCTTTAAAGCAACCAATTAAAGCAGAAGGTGGATTTCCAACAGTAATTCTTTTTATTAGCAAATGGGGTTTGGCCTACTTTTATTTAATGGCTTGGGGGATGGGAAGCAGTTTAAATAGAAAGGAATCAATCCTGTTGCAAGGGATAGGCAAGGAGTGAAAGCTTTCTGAATAGACCCTTGAAGGTTTGGCCCACTCCTTAGACTGAAAGAGCTGTTTGTTGGAGGATGCCAATCCTTTAAAATGGAAGACTTTTTTTGATACGTATATATGAAATAAAACTTTCCCTGGAAAGGTTTCTCACCCTGCATAGAGCTTCTGGTCAAAAGCAGATAGAAAAAAAGGAAAAGGTATTATTTGGATAATTAGCAATTAAAGGGAATATAGCAGATCCAAAGGCAACTATCCTGTGTCCCTGACTTGAAAGCAGGCGCTGGAAGGTGGATGCCCCACATCAGCGGTGTCCTACTCAATTAGCTCTTTGGAATGTCCCTAGCAGGACTATTGAGA
Organism: Merops nubicus; assembly: GCF_000691845.1. Lineage (NCBI taxonomy): Eukaryota > Metazoa > Chordata > Aves > Coraciiformes > Meropidae > Merops > Merops nubicus. Next base: position 13,060 of record NW_008602277.1, on the reverse strand, counting down.
AATGTTTTGAAGTCTGAAAACACCCTTAGCACTATTTCTGTTCTGGTTTGCACTGCCTGATAAAGGCTATGAGAATAGCACAAACAAAAATGTTCCAGAGTGAGTGCATGTACCTGTGGAGCCACCCCAGGCTTAGTGGGCCTTATTGTCTCAGACATTATTTGCAGAGTCATCAGGAATATAACTGCTTCCTTGAGATGTGGAGCCTAAGATAGCTTTGCAAATTCATGCAACACTGCAAATGATGTCTTGAGACCACTGGCTAGCACTAAACCCAGAGTTAATAAGCTTTTCTGGACTACATTTACTATAGACAGAACTGAAGTGACTCTGGTGTTCCTTGGAGCATCTCTAATACACAATTTTTTTCTGTTCCACTTCAGTTCCCAGGCTCCTATAAACCCAGATAATGGAGAGTTGACTGTAATAATACCATTATCTAGTTTATATGCACCTCAAAATTGATTAGTCTGCACTCATGGCTATACCTAACTGCAATCTTTAGCCTAATTTATTTCCTATCTTCAGTACTAAGTTTATGGACATTCATTGGATGGGTAAAATCCAGAAAGCAGTAAATATCTGTGTTTCACTTCCCAGTGTTTCAGAGCTAACATTTGATCTATCTCTGTGGATTTTTAATTTTTTTTATCAGTCAAAATTATTTATGTGTGTCCATTTATATGCTAAATAAAATGAAATCAAAGACTCATCAAAACGCTCTTAGCATAATGCAGAGCCTTTAAAAGAATATATTATTATGAAGATTAGTTAATTGCACAATTGCAATTTCTCATTGTATTTGAGGAAATCTGAGCATGAATAGGAATTACTTTTATATACTTTGTGTTTAAAAGGTTGGCGTTTTTCTAAGCCGTGCAGGTTTTTTGATGCAGATTAAAAGCCTTCGTATTCTCTACTGATTAATTGGTATGCCTCTTTTGCATTTAAATATATACTTCATTGAATTGCTGCTTTCCATTACAAAGCAGAAAAGAAAAAATAATTAAATGATAACATCATGCTACTACAGAAAGAGTGCTATTTTCCCAATAAAAATAAATATTTGACAGCAATTCTGCAGTGATGGTATTTCTCAGCACAATATTTGGATGGCAAAATTAGGCACAGAATAATAGGGTTTTTTTTTCAGCAAGTAAAAACACACTACAGTTATTGGATCTGTGCCAGCTTCCAGTGAAACAGGAAAGCTGCTACTGGGAGCAATATTGAGCCTACGGAGTTGTGCAGTATTTGAAAGGGAGTGTCCTCAATGGGCATTGAAGGCACAAGGAATGGAATTGGGGACACAATGACCCTCAGATGCAGTTGTCTACTAGAAAATCATTTCCTCCGTAAGATAACATTGACATCCTCCTTGGCATTGTCCCAGTCAGAGCCCAAACGCAGGCTGTGCAGATAATGAGGGTAAAAAGTCATTACACATAGACTGAGGCTATTCTCTGCTGGGAACATTTAAAAATAAATCAGGCTATTTAGTGCAATCCAACAGAATTTAAAGGGCAGGCGCTGGCTATTCAAAATAAATAGGGGTTTTCTTTCCTGTTACTTTTCATTACATAACAAGAGCAATATCTTGTGCCTATAGGATCAATTACATGTCTCAAACTTAGTTTAGGTATTAATCTCAGCAACCATTTATTGTTTCCTGTAGCATAATGCAGTAAAAAAATGTCCTTTAATTAAGTTACCTGCACTGAAAGTGAATATATGCCACTGGAAAGTGACTCAGTTCAGAGGACAGCAAATGGAAATATGAACAATCTTTACAATGCACAGACATAATTAGAAGTGAATATGTAAATTACCAATGGCGGCTTCCTGCTATGCTCAACTATTTGATGTCAACAGTAGCTGTGAATGTTTCTATTTATTTGGTCATAATCATAGTAATTTCACAGCATTTTTCTGGCTGGTGTGTTTCCTAAAAAGGGTGGGGACTTTTAAACACTGTCACATAATAAATACATAGTTATTATTAAAAATGTTTCTGATGTTCTTTAAAATACTTTTGAGTGTGAAATGGAGTAATTACACTTGCCATCACTTCTCTTTAAATGTCTGACCCTTCACTGTGTATCCGATGTGTTTCTACTTCTCAAGATTACTTCGGTGTATGAAGCGGAGTCTACAAAGGTTTTTACATCAGTTGGAATAAAAAAAAAAATTGAACTGAAAAATCAAATCCTGATAGTGGTACTGATGTTGACTGCACACTGAACTCTTAGCAGGCTGAAAAAGTATATTGACCAGTTAATTACCTAGAAAGCACCATCATCTTCTGAACTCATAGACAACATGATACTTGGCTAGGTATCATCAGACAGGCTAGTAAAGGGGGCAGGTCTTCCTTATCCTATAAACTTGTTGAAACAGGCTGTCTTTTTGAAAACTCTTGGTTTCCAGTTGAGAAAAAAAAAAATTTTTCTAAAAAAATAAATAAATAAAATTGGGCTGAATCTTTGCTCAAATGGCTAATATCCATAATTTTTAATTATTTTTATTGTGTGGCCTGGGAAATTCCTGTCTCATTTCAGATAAAAGAATTCAGTATTCTAATGCTTTCTTGTTCTACATTAAGAAAAAAGCAGCAAATCTCACATATGGTACCTTATTCAGAGATACTATGTCTTCATAACTTAAAAAGCCTCATTTCAGTTACCTCTTTAAGTGTTATTTACAATAGCCTCATGCTATAATAGTCTATTAAAACAATGAAATTGCTATAAAGTGATTTTCCATTACAGTGTTGTGATCAATATGAACTACATCAAGCTGTAACATAAGCCTATAGCTTAAGTTGTTCTGCTGCAGTTCAGCTAAAAGCCAGATGGTTAAAGTAGCAGTGAGTTAGCCACAACCCTGCTGCCTTCCAGGATGGCCACCAGTGGCCATCATACACCAGCGTTAGGCTGGTTGGTACTAACCAAGGTACCATTCCCTTGGCACATGGCAGACACCTGCATTTTCTGAATCAGAGTATCACTTATTTAACCTCTTAAGCAATATTAGTAAGGATTAGCAAATGACTATGAGAATGTTGTGCATTTCAGTAGGAGATATTTATAGGTAGGCCTAGCAGGTCACCCAGCCCATCTCCTGGATATGGGAAAACTGTCCCCTGTACTTCACAATCCAGCTTTTTATGCTGTCTAATTTTAAATGTCCCTACTGAAAGCAGCCTGGAATTTTCAATACATCAGCTGTCAGACTGTTCCATAGTCTTCTGTGGTACTGAACAAGTTGTGCAATGCCAAGGTATGACTTTTCACAGATTTGCATACAAATGTACTTTTCAAAGGTTTAGTGAAGCCACAGGAGAATATATTTATTTATAAATGCCCAGGAATAAGGGTCACAGCAACAATCTAACAATCCATGTTCATCCATTGCTAGGGCTTATTCACAAGACAGACTATATAAATTATGCTGTCCGATGCAGAACCATTTTTGTGTGAAAGGTTTTAGTCAAATAAAAGGATGCATTTTGTCTCAAAGTAGCTCACAAGCTACAAAAGATAAAATAAGCAAAAGGTTTATTCATCAAGAAATTAAGGGGTTTCCTGTTACAGGTAATACCCAAACAATTATATCAATTTCAAATTCATGCCTTAACGTATATCAGAAATCTCACAACAGCAGCCTGGTTTCATGTGTTCGTTCCCCCTCAAGCAGGTCTATCATATCAGTTGTCTTCTGAATTTGTGTAGGAAAACTTCAAAATAATGAAAGAACATGTTTTGCCCTCAGATGGCATGTATTTATTTGTTAAAGCAATACATCAGTCTTATGGTTGGACTTGATGATCTTAAAGTTTTTTTTCCAACCTAAATGATTTTATGTTTTACTTGATAGTGGCTATGACTGCAAACTGGTTTTGATATAACTCCTATTTCTTAACCTTCTCTGTTGGTTAGTAAGAAAAGATTTTGTAACAAGATGGTTTTTTTTTTTCATAGAGAACAGTAACCTGAAAGCTAAATTAAGGTCACAAAGGCAATATTCTATCTGGAGGGTTGGTAGGAGTAGTATTTCTTCCTTCTCGCTATTCCTGACATTTAGAAATCAGTTTTGATATTTGATCATATTACTCAATAATTAATCCAAGATAATTTAGCACATCTTCTCCTACCAATTATAGTTATTTGGTTTTGCTCAACAATTTCTCAACATCATACTTATAGAAAGGAAAGGTCCAAAGTTTGTTTACTATAAAACATACTGCCACATCTATTATTCAGGGAGGGTCATATTACATTAATGAAATTATATCACAGTGGGATGAAAGAATTGATCCTATCTACCTGCCTAAACCAGATGTTTAGGACACACCTGACTTCTGCATGGCTGGGAATGAGCAAGTGTGTCTACCTTGTAAACACAAAAGCACCAATAAAAAGAAGTGTGCTCCAGCAGGACAGAAATACTTATTACTGTTTTGCCGAAGTGCTTCAGCTGAGCTGTGGGAGCCTACTTCTTCATTGCAGGACACTGTAACTAATCCCAGTGACAATAACAACTGTGCCATGACATTTTTGATGCTTGGTGAAACATCTGTATCCACGCAAGAGGCTTGTGCTGGCATGGTTTTGTAGCCAAGGCTCAGCTATCCTCACACAGCCCCACCAAGACAAATCTACAGCAAGGACTTAGTCAGCACCTTTAAATTGTTTAACTGAACCTGGTCTACCCTGGCCGAAATGAGTAGAGGAGCATTTATGAGCAGTGCCAGAGGCAGGTTGGAGGGGCAGCAATCAGCACCTGTGGATGTGCAGGAGATGGTCGCCTCTTCAGCCCTCTTGGAAGTAGCTGCCAGGGAATGTGTGAATGCAACCAGTGTTCATAGCAAGAGGTATAAAAATGTACTTACTTTATTAAAAAGTAATTTAACTCTGTCAATTAAAGGGAGGAAAACTTGAAAATTAGTAATTCCTGTCTATTTTGTTTTTAATTCCCATCCTTTCACTGAAGGGGAAATTCAGCTTCATTACAAGGTGTGTTGGAACCCTTGTTCTAGCACCATTCTGCTCTTTTGAATAGTGCCTGATCTGTGAGCTAATCTGATAGATGAAGACATTTTGTGCACACACGGTGTGCATTTTAAAGAGCTTCAGTCTGTTAACAAACTGCTCTGAATATGGTGGGCCCTACCAGGAAGCACAAAATTTGGGGCACATGAGGAGGAGATACAGACTGGAGAAAGTAAAGATTGTCCATTTGGAATGACTGAGCAGGCATCAGAGAGCTGCTGTCTTGGGTTGGTGTGAGCCTTCATTTACATTTAATATGACTGTTTTAAATATGTTTTCTCAAGTAATTCCCAACCTCTTGTCTATGTCTCTTTTCAATAATGTAAAATATCTGGACCCATTGATTTGGGGACTTATCTTACTTCTTTGTACCCACAAATTTTGCATTTCAAGATATGTAATACAACTTCATATTTTCAATATCTGAGGGGAAAAAAGGTAATCATTTCTGTGCATATTTATTCTGTTATTATTGATTCCCTATACTAGTTATGTCACAGGGATTCTTTAATGAAGTATGTACAATGATGCTTTAGTGATGCAGATGACAGCATCCAGAGAACAAGAAACTCTTTTCACAATGATTTAGAAACTATCCATCTGTGGGTCCTAATGTGAATGCAAATCTGAGTCAAGAAATAAGGGTAATGGCAAGTGGCAGAAGAAAAACACAAGGCCAGAATTCCTGACAGCCAAGGTCTCCACCGTGTAAATGTACACAGGGCTTAATTTTACTATTGCAAAATCAGTGGGATGCTCAGGGTGTTGAACCTGAAGATGAGCATAATCACAGGCTGTCAGTACCGCTGCTATTTTGTCTTCAAAAGCCATATATTTGGGCTGTGGTTACAGTGCCTGTGTTCTGGATGTCTCTTGTCCCCTCCTCTGCCTCCCACCCGGTTTTGGGTTTAAGTAGAAGAAAGGAGAAGCTGTGGTGGGAGTCAGAAGGCTTGTACAGCCAGGAGAGCATCCCACTGCCACGTGAGACACAGCACAACCCACCTAATCCAGGGATGAACAGGCTCTCCAGTCTCTACCTTTGATCTGTTTAGAAATAACATGTATTGCTTTTACCACCAGCTCATAAGGTATTAATCAATTTCATATGTAACATCACTACTTTATATATTATGTATGTACAAATGTATGTCTATATAGTTGGTCATTGCATTGTGTCCTCTGTTATAAAACAGAAATACGTTTGTGTACTTTCTCCAAAGATTTAAATACATTTAAATATTTTTAAACTTTTTGAAAAAATAAGTCAGTAAATAGTGTCCACAGTACATTTATCATGACAGAAATTTAGTCTTTGGGATAGAAAAACCTACTAATAAAATGCTTTTCAGTTTAGGACCTTTTTTTTTTTTTTTTAGAAATAAATCGTTAGAAATTCAGAAGCCTGAATTCAGAACCTGCAGGATTTACCAGTAGAGCGAACAGAACAACAAAAAGAGATCTTTAATCAGTGTTTAAACCATAATTTTTTATTTTACATTAAAGGGAAAATCAAGGGAGACATAGTTATCTGCAGGTTCTAAATTTAGATCTTCTTAAACCATCACGTACAGATTAATCACATCCAGGAATTTTAAATGAGCCAGTAAAGAACATTATGGACCGTTAATATTCATTCTCAGTCAGTTTTCAAACACTGGAGAAGTTTCAGAGCACTGGAAGAAACCAAAGGTTGTGCCAATACTGAAAAAAAAAAGATACACGGGTATTGTAATCCTAGCAATTTAACATTAATCCCAAGAATACTACAGAATGATGAATAGGAGATTCTATTAAGAATGAATCAAAGAAGGATAATTTAATTAATGTAAATCAACAGGAATGTATGGAGAAGTATACATATATTCAGTAATATAATAAGTCAATATCCTTTTCTGTAAGAATACAACTATGAATGACAAATGCGCCTGTGTTGTAGAAATGTGTTTATACTTCTGTAAAACATCTACCTACATAAAATTTTCACTGAGAAACAACAATAAAAAATTTAAAAATAATTATTGTAATAGAAAATAAATATGGTACATAATAGTTTTTAAAATGGCTGACAGAATTCAAACATGGCCATAAAGCATGCACTGACCTTGACACCTTGTTATTTAACTCATTTTGAGTAACTACAAGAAAACAATAAACACTGTCAAGGGTTAGGACTGGGCTGACCTCTAGGCAGCTGACAGACACTCTCTATTAACCTCTCTCCCTTCCTAAAGGGGAAGAGAAAGGGAATAAGGGATAGACACTTATGGACTGGAAAAAACAAACAAAACAAACACAAAACCAAACCAAACCAAAACCCTAAAACAGCTTTAATTAAAATAATAACAAAAAAATGAAATATATACAAATATATACAAACCAAATATTGAACCCAACCCCCACTGTCACCACTGGTACTGTGGAGCAGGCACTGGGGAAGTCCCAGACTGGACTCAGTGGCAGATGCGATTCAGAAACACATGGATCAGGACCAAAGGCCGAACAAAGTCCTCCTTGAATACCAGCTATTGAAGAAGAGAGCTTGACCCTTGTGATCCCTCAGCTTTATACTGAGTATGACGTATAAGGGATGGAATACCTTGCTGGTCAGTTTAGGGTCACCTGTCCTGTCTGCTCCTCCCCTCAGGAGTGGACTTTTACTTTCTGTACCCCCAACACGGTACACAGGATTGAGCAGTGACCTTGGGGTTTTTTAGAAACCAACACTTATTTACTTTGAAAACTATTCAGCAGGTTCTTTATTATTTTTTTCCTACTTTTTTGGGAACAAGAACTGAGAGCTGTCTTTCCTTACTAACCTTTCCAACACTTACAGAAGCTTTGATATTAAGCTTCTCATTATGAACATGTTATAATAACCAGTACATTTTAGTGCAAAGGAAAGTAAAAACCCACTTTATATACTTAATTTCCTAAGTTGTCATCCATCCCATTTATTAATCCAATAATTTCCTGCTTAAGAATTCTCAGCCTTAGAATTAATTCTCTGTTTTAAACGGCAGAACACAGGAGGTTCTGATCTTAAGATGCTGTGCGTTGCTGTGGTTCACCTGTCTCCCTCAGCTCAGTGAAGTGGACAGACCTTATCAGCCCAAAACTCAGAGTCAGAGACAAGTCTTTTATTTCAGTCGAGCAGAAGTTATCTAACAGTATAAACTGAAATGGTTCCTGAATGTCAAATTTCTTTCTCAATAAAGCTTCACAGATAAACTTCCTTGGATAATGTCCAGTACCAGACCTGACCTGAATATGAGAGTGAAAAAGCTTTATAAAAGATTTATAGCTGGAACACATGTCTACCTGGCACTGACTTCCAAGGAAGTCTGAGTTTTTACTAGGACTCACGTGGCAACAGAGCTGGGTGCTTATGGAGATTGTAATGAAGTAGTGGTCCTGTGCTGAGACACCAGATTAAACTCAGTCTCAAATCCTGCTGAGAGTTTGTTTGTTGAGGACTCACACCAGTACATCACCCCTAATCTCTTAGGTTAGGTTGTTGAAACCCACTGACCAAAACTGCAGTGGTATATTTTCTGCCTGAATAAACACCCAAAATGATAGATGTGGGCATGAAGACACTCGAGTTCAGTTATCTTTGCCAATCATGTTCCAGGGTTTGCACACTGTTAAACGTGTGTCATGAAAACATTTCCATAAAATCACTTTTCAGATTTGCTAAAAAAGAATAATAAACTTCCTTTGCTAGAATTTTCAAAGAACACACTAGAACTAAGTCTATTTCATTTTCTCCCTTTCCAGATACTGGGAAAAAAAAAATCAAAAGGGCTGTCTGGCAATAAATATAACATTGCATGAGCATGTTAATATGATACAATCACAGTATTTTGTTTGCTGTTCCCAAGAGGCAAATTACACAAGGATAGCCTTCTAAAACTTTAGCGCAGTTATAGTGAAGACAAGGGGCACAAATGTCAAAACAGAAGTAATATACCATAGTTAGGCTTTTCAGAGTTAAATTCTACTCATTTGCATCATGAAAATGTATAATACCATAAGTATCCCCAAAACAACCAACTCCAAATTTATATCACGGTACACGACAGCATAGTTTTTACTGAAAAGAGAAGTATTTGTTATGAGCTGTCTGCTGTTGTTTATAATAAGACAAAATTTGTCATTGCTGCAAGATCAAACTACGTATTTTTCAAAGCTGAGATTATGGCTGTGCAAGGGATCAGGATTTTTTAAATGTACTTTCCAGAATATGCAAAATCTGAACAATGCTTTTATAACTCTCTGCTGGCTCTACAGAAATAATACCTTGAGGCAGTAAGGAAAACTGAAGTTTATTAAAAAATTAATAAAAGAAATTAATATCAACCTTGGAGGACAAAAAGAGGGGCTTAAGACACAATATGGTACTGCATTATACTTCAGACCTACAGAGATAAAAACTTGTAAAAGGCTTTGACTTCGTAAGTACTGTGTAGTTCAATGCGAAGCCAAACGCTGCTGAATGTCTTTGGAAGTATGACTGTATTTTGTTCTTCAAAGAGCATTTTATGAAATGGATCTAGGCTTATGCTTTTGGTACTGCATATTCTTTTTTGAAATTTGTGAGAAGTGGGAAGGCATGGGCGGGATTAGGGGGGGTGGGAAGGAACAAAAAAGCAGCTCAAAATATTGATTACTGAAAGACCTGACATACCTGAATTGAATAGCTCAAAAGATATTTGAAATGTCCTGTGTTACCTTCAATGCTCTTGACAACATGGAGCCTAATCCTCAGGCAAAGCAGTTACCATTAATAATTGGTAAAAATAATTCCATTACTTAATCCCCAACTGTGAAATGTATTGGTATTTCTACTCAAGTTTTTAAGGGGTGTATCTGAACCTCACAAGGAAATTTCCATTCCCTAAAGCGTTCTTGTTTGTGTCAAACTAGGCCTTTGCTCAAAGAGCTTTTTCTGAAGAATAGGGATTGGCCTACTTAGGTGGACAAACTTCCACTGCTGTTTTTGCTATATTCATGACAGGCAAATTGCTCTCCTTCTCTAGAGCTCTTGATTTTGACACAAATATCCTGCATGATCTTATTAAAAATCCCTGTAAGTAAATGTCATTTGATACATTAGCCTTTCTATTGTAAACAATGTAGAAAACTACTCCTTATGAGTAGCTCTACCCTTCTTAGACAACATTTTTCCATTCTTCATCAGCATGTAGATTTGACTTAGAAATTTTAATGCTAATTTAGTACTTCATAATTATGACTATTAGGTTTTAAATAATTCATTCCCCCTCCCTGCTGGATTACATACTTCAAAAAGTAAGCTTTGCTAAAATTACATGCTCTTGGATCTGGCAGCTTGCAGAACTTGCTCATAATGCATATGAGACTATGGTCTACTTTCTGAAGAACCATTTAAAGATATTTCTGTAAAATACATTGCTATGATTCAGATCCTTGAGGGAGCAATAGGCATTATTGTTTCCGGTTTCTGCTTTTCACTCACATAATTTAACTGAGTCTTTTGTCCCTCAAGTAGAATGAAGGTGCTCTTCAAGCTGGACTGGTGTGCAGCTTGGCACTGGAAGCAACTGCTAGCAAACTAAGGCAAACCTGGGATGCTAATGAGAACAATATGAAGGGACAGTGGCTGCCTACATGGCACAAAATGAGGATTGTAAGGTAGCTCAACACATCAGACTTTGATAGACTCTCCTGTGCTGTGACTGGACTGGATAACCATCTCTAACCCACCTGTGAAGGATGGGATAGGTACCAGGTTACACTCAGGATCACGCTTGTCTGCCTTTTCTCCAGAGGTCCCATAAGTGGACTCCTTCAGCAACTACAACAGCATGCTTCCATACAAGATTTTATGCACCTCAACATTGCCAGGAATGCCTCATATTAACAATTCCCAGTCTCTCCATTAAGTAGTTTGTGAAACACCAAGTGAAAAGAAGTGTGAGGACAGCAAAGCACTTGGACCTGTGTCACACACTGTGCTCACTGCCAAATCACACCAGTAGCAGAGTACCACAGTCTCTCCTCTCTCACATCTCAACTGATGGGTATCACTGGCCAGTCTTCCTATCACAACTCCCAACGTTTACCTTCTCAGGCATTGGATTAGAAAAAGAGTGAGTCATACTTATGATTGCTTCGGGGACTGCTCTTGCAGAGCAATAGAAACACAGCCCAGTTGAGCACATAGATTATAATTAGATTTTACAAGCATGTGGTCATTCCCAATAGGCACTCAGCAGACAACAGAGAAGTGTCATGTAATTTTGGTCCACTAAAGAATGAATCAAGATCCTCAGCTTGAGATAAAGCTGCAGATCCATTCCTGAATGTCTGCAACAGATGAGAGGCTCTTCTTTATTACCTGCACCCTACGCTTGATTATTGTTAGTGCTACATAGTAGTCACAATAATGAGGATGCAAAATGTAGACATGGGGACAGCTAATAGCAGTGCTAATCAGTAGTATATATGAGCATTCCAATTAACTAGGTATTTGTGATGCATTCTTACAGACTCAGCAGTGCTCAAAATTTGCCTCTCCTTTGCTATTTCATCATTGTCTCAGGGCATGACGGTACTGATTATTTTGAGTTACTTCCAGTGCCTCATTCTGGATCTGCGGATCTCATACTCACACACATCTTCGGTGCAAAGAGGGCAGCTTCTGTTTCTGCACACAGCCATTAAATAGGTTGTCATTTGCATCTCTTTTAAAGTCTACTTCCAGGGAAAGTCTGGGAACATTCATTATAAAAGTGCAGACTACACTTCTCTTAAATCAATTAAAAAGGCAAACGTCATTATAGGTTTTCTCAGGTAAATAGAATTTACATATCAGCTGGTCTCACAGAAGACCCTTAATTTTTTATTACTTTTTTTGCAATTAACTCCTTGCATGCTCAAAGAACCCATATTGATACAGAGACCCACTTATCTTCAAACAAACGCTTCCTTTGATCTGAGCTTCTATCATTCCTACCTTCATGGATAAAAATTATGATAGATCTTAGTATGAAGCTCACAAGAGCTTTAGAAATCTAGCACTCAAAAAATTCAGAGAAATTCATCTGTAACGTTCCCAGGAGTGGAACAGTGGTGTGTATAACAGTTTCATAATTTGCTCAGTATGGGGAATCCTATTTGAACACCTCTGGAAGTGTCAAGCTTCTCTCCAGCAAAGCTCCTCCTTGGCCAGCTGGCTGCTGACCTTGTGGAATGTACTAGCTCAGCACAGCAGGGGCTGATCTGCTCTAATTCCCTCTCTCTGGAGCTTTTCTTTCCCACCAGAGGGCAGATACTGTTAGCACACAGCTGCCTTCAGAGAATTTAAAATATATATAGTGTACCAGACAGATGAACTGACTTGAATGCCAAGATTCTGTACTTGATTCTATTCAAAGGCGCTATTAATTCATCCCGTTGCTCACTGGGTGAATTATTCCACTTGCTACCAAAGCAGTTTAGCATACTTTTGTTTGACTTCGTAGAGTGCTGGATGCACGGCGCTTTTGAATAACGCCATTCATTTATTTAGCTCCTGAGCTAGCTGGTGGTACTGTACTGGTATTCACTCTCACCTCTGAATACCATGGAAAGACCTACTCCCCGGGTTCTAGGCTTTTAAAATCTCATGCCTTAAGTTTTAATGTAAATGCATGTCATTAAAGCTATTACACAAATATGTGGCTACAGATGTAATTCAAGTGAATTACGTGGAACTTACAGACAGGAGGATGCTTGTGAGGAGGGGAGGAAGCAGCAGATTGCCAAGGTGGTGGCAGATCTCCTGAGGATAACCGAGATCATTAAATGGGTGAAATACGGCACATTTTGAAATGTTGTCATGTAAATGTAACTATAGAAGCAGGGAAGAGAAAGGGTAGGAAGAGTAAGAAAGCAGGGGAAAAGAAACAAGGAAAAAAGAAAAAAATAAAGGAGAGAACCGTTTCCTCAGCCCACACGGGAGACCCTCCCGGGATCAGCACTTGAAA